>NW_005871143.1:2239914-2343475 GCF_000147115.1 Myotis lucifugus | reverse complement strand
ACTAATCAGAGCAGAACAAATTGCTTACACTCTTGGGATTTTGCCTTCTCCCACTTTAAAAAGCAGGTTGCCGACTCCAGAGTGAGGTACCTGCAGCCCAGAATGTGTGCGAGATGAGGTGAGCCACAGAGGCCCAGGAAAGCAACAGTAAGACTTCCATTGTATTTATTCTACTTTACTTTGTAAAAATAATGAAATTAATCTGACTGGTAGCTTATTCAATTTGAGAGTAGAACGCATAGATATAGATATTGAGAGTGCATGCCCAAATTGTTTACTGATGTTGGGCAAACAAAAATATTTGAAGCGTTAAAAAAAAGAGAGAGAGAGAAATACTTACATAGTAAAAGAGAGGTATATTTAGGTCAGACTTCATTCATATGAGAAATGTTTTCAGGGAGAGAAGGGCAATGTACGTTTACTTGCTAAAAGTCCCTGAAATAAAAAAGGTCTTGTCAAGCTGACCCACTATGTCAGTCCTCATCCTCACAACAATTAGAAATGATGTTGAGCCCACACATAGTTCTGACCACATTTCATTGTGGCCAAAGTGGGCTATGAAGCATTTTCAAAAACCAAAGAACCTTAGCCCCAAGTAACACTGATTTATGTAAGAAAAATAATAAAATGGTAAGTTCCTGTGGTTGAATTGCTATCTAACAGGTATCTTACTCTAGTTCTGGACTCCAAATACCCAGCTTTGTGTCCCAGCAGCACACCCATGAGAGAGTCCCCAGCCTCCACTATGAATCCTTATCCGCAAATGGAGTATGCCTCTGCCCTCCCTGCCTCACAGCCATAGACAGCCCTGCCTCAGCCATGTCAGAGCCAAGGCCAAGGTTTCAAGATAAAACCCTTCTCACCTGCTTTCCGCCCCAATCCATGGATTTGCAGTTACTTATCTTGAGAGCCAAGGTTTCTAAAGAATTTCCACAGAAACCAAAGCTGGGGGCAGGCAAAGGCAAACATCAGGAAGGGGCCTAAGAGAAGCAACACTTCAGGGAGAAAGGCAGGAGCCAGGGAGCAAGGAAGACAAGTGGCTGACAACCGGATCAGCAGCCGCCTGAGGAGCCAACTAAGGCAGTGTTTCCAAGCCCTTATTGGAAGCCACCCAGTGCCAACCTTTGGCAATTTATACACATGCTTGCATAGCACTGCCCAATAGGAATACAAAACATGCCATATAGGAAATTTAAATTTGTCTACATTACTCACAATAGCCAAAAGGTGGAAACAACCCAATGGCCATGGAAAAACAAAGTGTGGTGTACACACACACACACACACATACACACACACACAAATATCATTCAGCCTTAAAAAGGAAGGAAATTCTGACACATGCTACAACATAGAGGAACCTTGAAGACATTATGCTAAGCAATAAGTCAGACCCAAAAAGACAAATGTATTGTATGATTCCACTTATATGAGATGCCTAGAATAGTCAAATTCATGAAGATGGAAAGTAGAATAGTGGTTACCAGGGACTAGGAGGGGGAAATGGGGTGCTCGTGTTTAATTGGTACAAAGTTTCAGTTTGGAAAGATGAAAAAGTTGTGGAGATAAAGATGATGGGTGCACAACAATGTGAATGGACTTAATGCCATTGAACTGTACACCCAAAAGTGGTTAAAATTGTAAATTTTATCTTATGTATATTTTACCACCACAATATTTTTTTCTAGTAGCCACATTAAAAAAAATTTTAAGAAATAGAGGAAATTAATTTTTTAAATATATTTTCTTTGCTAAAACAAACCTATCATTTCAACATGAAGTCAACATGACTATTGATAAGATATTTTACATTATTTTTCTCATACTTTGTCTTGACATTCCAACATTTATTTTACACTTACGGCGCATCTCAGGGCAGCTAGCATCATTTTAAGTGCTCAGTAGCCTCCTGTGGCTGGTGGCTACCATGCTGGACAATGCTGACCTAGAGGGGCAAAAGCTAAGACCGCTCACCATCTGAACCCTGGCCACTCTGCTGTGGGGCTCTTTAAAGAAAACAAAGGGAAAGTAAAGGTCATTTCTCGACTGGTGAGACAGAAAGGATCGCTGGGCACCTGGAACTGTAGGAGACAGTGTTCAACAACAGGTAAGGAAAGAAGCACAGAGAGAGAGAGTGAACTGCTCAAGTTCACAGAGCTAGTAAGTAACAGAGCTGGGACTAAAACAGGGCTGTGCCTTTAACCACTAAACCATCACGCCTTCCCACGAGTGCACAATATTCTCTGGACAAATCCAGAGGCTGAGGAGTGTGGGGAATTGCAATGGCCCAAGGGATCTTCAAGTTGCTACCTCCTGGTATCCTACAGATGAAGTGGTAACCTTGGCTGTGAGGCAAGTAAGCTGAGCTGGCAGGATTTCCTCTATATCCACCAGCCACTGCGACCTACAGACACACTCAGGTTAGTTATGTCAGTGAATAGCAGTTATGACTCAGGTTAGATACTAGTGTCAGACATTTGGGAGCCTTCTCTTGAGATTAGAAGTATTTTTCCTAAAGAAACTGGACAGCTGGACAATCAAATCCATGACCTGTCTGGAAAACACAGAAGTTGGCCTATAGAGTAAACTCACTGGCATTTCTTCCTCCCTCCCTCAGTGCTCTGCTCTGAAGTGCTATAAATCAAACACAATGAGACTCATGTGAAACAACGTTTATTTCAGGACATGGTGACTCCTCAGCCAGAGAACTTAAGACACCAAGTTTCCATGTTCTGGGTGATGGAAATCAGGTCAGGCAGAGCTAATAAACAGCAGAAGAATAAACAGCTTAATTTATCCTTCAAAGAGAGAGAAACCAGTCTAGCTCCGGTAGAGTATCTATATCACATGGGCGAAATTTCGCTTCTGATTAACATGTTAGTGCCCCACAAACCCTCAACCTCCCACAGAGTCAGGATCGCAGAGGTGACGTATCCCCTATTCTATCCCAATTGCCAACTACTCTTATCATGGCAGAGCTCATGCTGAGCCACCGCTGAGCTTGACAATAAAAATAACAACAAAAAGCCCTGCCTGGAAAATTATTGTTCTTATACACAGTCCAGATCAGTTTGGTAGACAGTTTCCAAAACATCCACCAACCCACAAACATGTTCTCCAGTCTTATCCCATTAGATGCAAGCATTCCCTAAGGGCACACAGTCCTCCAGGCCACTGTGGTCTTACACAAGCAACATAATTAGTAGCATGCTTGCTTCTATTAGTCAGCAAGGAGTAGAATGGCAGGAAGAAAGAAAAGTAAATGGATTTCCAAGTAGAGAAATTAAAGTTGATATACTTTAAAATTCATTTTTATTTTTTTTATTTTTTTATTCATTGATTTGAGAGAGAGAGAGAGAGAGAGAGAGAGAGAGAGAGAGAGAGATGTGTTGTTCCACTTATTTATGCATTCATTGTTTGATTCTTTTACGTGCCCTGACTGGGGATCGAACCTGCAAGCTTGGCATATTGGGACGACGTTCTAACCAACTGAGCTACCAGGCCAGGGCAAAATTTATTTTTATTATACAAATATACTACACATGGTTTGGGGAATTTAGAAAACAAGGTAAGGGGGGGGGGGGGAATTTGTCACCAGGTCTGGAAACTAATTTATATTTCTGCATAATTTATATCAAAAGATAACTTGGCAAGATTCCTAACAATTACCTCAGTGTTCACTAATACAATGGAGTCAAGTTCATCATTAACAGTGTCTCCAGCACACCTGTCAAAATGGCTATTATCAATAAATCAAGAAAAAACAAATGCTGGCGAGGATGTGGAGAAAACATAACCCTTGTGCAGTGTTGGTGGGAATACAGATTAGTGCAATCACTTTGGAAAGCAGTATGGGGTTACCTCAAAGTACTACATAATATTTGGTCAGCAATTTCCTGGACTACCCAGTGATTCCACTTCTGGGAATTTATCTGAAGAAACCCCAAACACTGATTCAAAAGAACATATGCACCCCAATGTTCATTGCAGCATTATTTACAATAGCCAAGATTTGGAAGCAGCCGAAGTGTCCATCAGCAGATAAGTGGATAAAACAGCTGTGGTACATTTACACAATGGAATACTACTCGGCCATAAAAAGGCAGAAAATTGTATCCTTTGTGACAGCATGGATGGACCTAGAGAACATTATGCTAAATGAAATAAGTCAGTCAGAGAAAGACAAGTACCATATGATTTCATTCATATATGGAATTTAATGAACTAACAAGCAAAATAGAGACAGACTCATAGATAGCAGGCAGACAGTTCTGGCAGGGGCCGGGGAGGCAGGGTAGAGAATTAGGGCAGGGGGAGATTGAGCAAAAAAGTGTCTCACCAGGAACTAAACAAGAACAAGAATATTTAGTGTGATAGACCCACTGGAGTTTGCTTGGAGGTTAGCTTCAAATGCACAAAATAGGAGATTTGCTTAGAAAACTCACTCTCATAGTCCTAATCCCAGACTCTCAGAGCAAAGAGTATAGGAAAAGCAAGGAGAGGCCATTGAAAGCAAGAATTTTGAAGTGTTAATGTCCAGGTAAGGCCCCCAAACTTCCGGGTTCCTTGCTCCTCTTCAGTGGCTCCTTCCTACCCTGTAGGCCACTGTTCCCAGGAGTAATCACAAGGTTGCAAATTCATGCTTATACCCAGTAGTTTCCAGCAACAAGATAATTAAAAGTATAACAATTATCACACAAGGCTCATTAAATTCTTTCATATTAACAAGGGGTCCTCACCCTCATAAAATCTGAGGGCCATTACTCTAGTCTGTCTTTGACTCCTAAGACTTAAGTGCTTAAGTTATCGCCCATCTAGGTCCTACCCACCCTCATACAGAGGATGTGCCAAGAGCCTTCTCTACCTTTGTGGCCCCAGATACCTCATCTGAGTGCAGGGCCTCAGTTTCTCCTTAACACTGTCATTAGTCATAATGATGGCAATAAGTGATACAAATGGAATGCCTAACCCTCAAAGGTAATTTTGAGAGTAGTAAGATAATATGCGTCCATTCCCTAAGGGCATCCATTTCATAAAAGGATGTTAATGTTAATGATGTCAAATTTTCTCAAGAACTCCAAGTGTAACCCCTAACTTGCCACTTGCTAAATCTGCATCCAAACTGATTCGCTCATCACAGAAAATCTATTGTAAGTCTGCCAAAGAGATAATTGTTCACACAGAATTAGGTACTCAAGGTCATGTTTTCTATTTCCATTGTCTGTCATTAGAATCTTAACTATTTATCCAATTTCAGATTCTCAAGTTGCAAAAGGAATTAGAAGTTCACTCCAGTGAGAATGTTTGCAATTATTTCTAGGGATGCTATAAATTAAAAACTTTGTTCATGTTGTAAAGTAATATCACATAATATTTATCTTTAGAGCTAGTGTAGAATAAATATTTGAGGGGGTGGAGGGACTGGGCAAACAAGAAAAAAGAGAAATAAATATTTGAAAAACATCTAAAATATTTAAAAATATATAATGTAAAATAAATCTCTATTAGATTATTGTTTAACCTATAAAACTAATACATCAACTTAATCCAGGAAAGTGCTGACCAAGTATTCTGTAGCACTTTGTCCCTAATGAGACTCTACCCAGCAGGAAGTTGTGGGAAAGAATAGGATTTGGTGTCAGAGACTTGGGTTCAAATCTCAGCTATGTCACTTATAGGTTTCCATATAGGGCTAAGTCACCTTTTTCAGTTCTAAATAGTAATATTCATAAGGTTGGAAAAAAGGATTTTGTGTAATAATCTACGTGAAAGCACAAGTGCAGCAAAAATATTAGCTGTTCATCAGTGCACAACCCATTATTCTTCTAGTCCAGCTAGCTAATCAATAACCACAACTAATCTCAGCCAGAGTGAGGTGTGGGCATGGGGTATAATCACCCCCAGCAGCCCCCACGGAGAGAAACAAAAGAGGTCAGAGGTTCCATTAATGCTAGCTTAGCAGTTGACACTTGCTAAAATATTTTTTCATGGAAACCTAACATCAGAATCACATAGTAGACTCGGGAAAAGCTCTCTGTTTAGAAATGCTTGGGAAGATTGCTATTTCATGCCTTGAAGATAAAGGAATTAAATAGCACATTTGTTACAACAAAGTTTCTTCTGCGCCTCCCCGTTAGCATTTGTCATATTACATACATCACATTTGCACTTGATAAAATCATGAGAGTTGCTGTGCGTGCCCATTTGCCTGCCTGATTGGAGCTGAGTTCATTCCTGGGTGCTTTCCAGAAATGTAAGCAGGAAAAATTGTTTCTAGGTAACATTTTTGTTTTAAATCAACACTTAACTCTGGATTTTAGAAAAGATAGAGTCCCCAGGGTCAAACAGCTTCCCTCCACGTTACACCACTTGAGTTACAATCAAATTTAGCTGCAGGTGGATACTATAAAGTTGTTTGAGCTTTCATTTAAAAGGAGACTCTCATTAAATGTTTTTTCATGCTGTTTTCTTTTTTTTAATTTTATTGATTTTTAGAAGGAGGAAGGGAGAGTGAGAGAGACATTGATGTAAGAGAGAAACATCAATTGGTTGCCTCCTGCATGTACCCAGCCCAGGGATCAAACCCTGCAACCTGGGTGTGTGCCCTGACTGGGAATCGAACCAGCGATCTTTTGGTGCTAGGGACGACACTCAACCTGAGCTACACGGGCCAGGGTACAATTTATTCTTAAGATAAATTCTAGAGGCAAAATTACTGGGTGTATGGGTACACCAAAGTTACAAGTTTTGACATGTACCTGCACATTTTTGTTTTCCAGAGTGAGATTCAGCCATCTTTAAATAAGCCCAGAGATAAGTATATGATTGTCTAACCACTATGTTGTATACCTGACACTAATACAAAATAATATTGAATGTAAAATGTAATTTAAAAAAAATTCTTTCTGCACTTCAAAGAAAGAACATAAAAAAGAAAAAAAAAGGGAGGGGGGATAGGGCCCAAGCTTTCAAAAGTACAGTGAGACTGTTATTCACAGAAAATAATCTCTACCTAGACCTGCCCTCATCAATGGACAGAGAGAGGGGGAAAATGTGTCATTCAACCAAACAATTATTTAATAATTTCTCAAGAACCTACCATGTCTGGCACATAGCAAGTCCCCACTCTCACTAGGTCACGTGCCCTGTTGTTGCTGAGGAGTCTCTGCAGGAAGAAATATAGGTCAGTTTCCTTTGGCCAAGCGTCCCTCAGAACTATCCCCATAGACACAAAATTGAAATAAACATCTAAATCTAGTCTAAATAAATTTCCCACCAATATCTCAGAACCAGTTTTTATTTTATTTTTTTAAATATATCTTTATTGTTAAAAGTATTACAGTTGTCCCCTTTGTTTTTTTATTCCCATTGTAGAACCAGTTTTGTTTTGTTTTGTTTTAAATATGTTTTCATTTATTTTTAGAGAGAGGAGGGGAGAGGGATAGAGGGAAACATTGATGAGAGAGAAACACCATGGATCGGCTGCCTCCTGCAGCCCCCACACTGGGGATTGAGCCCTCAACTCGGGCATGTGCCCTGACTGGGTATCAAACCGGTGACCTCTTGGTTCCTGGGTCAATGCTCAACCACTGAGCCACACCAGCCAGGCAGAACCACCCATAGTTTTTAATACCACCCATAGTAAACCATTCTCTACAAGTTTATATATAGGGATAATGAAACACTATCTATCATATGTTCTTTAACCAAAAGTCAAATCATCTTCACCTTTCTTTTTTTTAATATATTTTATTGATTTTTTACAGAGAGGAAGGGAGAGGAATAGAGAGTTAGAAACATTGATGAGAGAGAAACATCGATCAGCTGCCTCCTTCACACCCCCTACTGGGGATGTGCCCACAACCAAGGTACATGCCTTTGACCGGAATTGAACCCGGGACCTTTGGGTCCGCAGGCCGACGCTCTATCCACTGAGCCAAACCGGTTAGGGCAATCTTCACCTTTCTTGATAAAATTCAACTTTGAAAAATAAAGCATACTACTACAAATAACAGGAAATATTTTGGCCAATGTTTCGGAATCATTTCTAATTTAAGAGCCCATTTGTTCACTGGCTTTACATGTAGCCACATCTCTATCACCCTAAAATTACTATCCTAACATCCTTTTCCTCCTTTTGCTATTTCCAAGGAGTCAGATGGAAAAGATCAGTAACAAAAAAAAAATCAGGAAAACAGTTCAAGACTTAGAAAACTTTGACATCTTTTCCGCGACCATCAAAACGTGATTTTTAAAAGTAAGTACCACCCTGGCAATGCCTTGATAGTTTGGCAGACATTGTTCTTTCTGCAAGAGCATAAATTTAACACAGAAAACATTGTCATGGGCTGTCAGAACAAGTTACTATTAAATGACCACTGAACGGGACACATATTCAGAAAGTTAATCATTGCTCTGCAGTAACCCCACCGGTGCCTCTGAGGAGTTTGCACTGGGCAGACCACTTGAAATCACTCACTTAGTTCACGGGGGTCATTGCAGACTCTGTGCTTAGGAAGAGAACTGGACTATGGTTCTCATGTAGCTTAAGATTCACTTAGGACCAGGGGACCACACATCCATGGCTGCGCACCTTGTTCTCAATTCAGTCAGGTGCTGAGAAACCTTGAGGAACTAAACTGTGAACCGCTGGATGATAAGGATACACCTTACTCATCTTGGCAATTACCGTCCCTAACACAGGGTCTAACATTGTGGGTAAATGAACTAAAACACTATCAAAAGTTGCACCCAGAGGGTAAGTTTTCCAACGTTGAAAGATGCAAAAGGCAGCAACAGTAATAACAATTGTTTGCCAAAACCTGAGTTGACTCTAGTGATCACTAGGCATCGGAGGGAAAGAGAGTGGAGCGTTAATTCCCCTTCTTTGCAGGCAGCCTTCTCCTCCTTTTTGCTGCCTTTGTTCCTAAGAGCACAGAGCCCTAATTTGCCTGCCAATTTTGCCTCTCTCAGCTCAGGCACATTTCACTCTGCCTTTGGCTCTACAAAATATGCTTTAAATCCCATTTTCTGAGGACTCAATTTTCAGGAGAGGAACAAATCCAGCAAACCTGTTTTAATCCCAATTAACTTCTCTGAACCTTAATTTCCTCATCTGTAAAATGGAGATATTTCCCATTTCAAGTTATGTAAACTACTTGACATGAGGCCTGGTGCAGTGCTTAATAAATAGTAGGTAGTGCTATTATTCTTAAGGACCCAGTCATGTAGATTCCTGGAGGGGAAAAAAAGGGAAGCTTTTTATTTTTTTAATATTTTTACTGATATTTGGAGAGAGAGGAAGGGAGTGGGAGAGAGAGAGAGAAAAAAAAAACACATCTATGTAACAGAGAAACATTGATCAGTTGCCTCCCACATGTGCCCTGACCAGGAATCCAGCCCACAACCTGGGCCTATGCCCTCACTGGGAATTGAACCAGCAACCTTTTGGTGCATAGACGACGCTTAACCAACTGAGCCATACTGGCCAGAGAGAGGAAGCCTTTTAAAAATAGCTACATCAAAAAGACAATTAAAAAAAATAAAAATAGCTACGTCAGCCCTAGCTCAGTGGATAGAGCGTCAGCCTGCCTGCGGACCGAAGGGTCCTGGGTGTGAATCCGGTCGAGGGCACCAAAGGGGGGGGAAAAAATAGCTACATCAGTTCCTAATTTTTTCTCTAGACAAATTAAACTAATCATGATTAGATGGTGACGGGTGTAGTGATCTGTGAGAAGGAAATCAATTTAGCTAGAAGGGCTAATTATTTAAAAAATAAAAAAATTGTCCTGGAAAAATATAAGAAAATAAGTAAGAAAATAAGAATACCTCCCTCTTTTCCTCTCTCTCTCTCTCTCTCTCTCTCACTCACTCACTGCTTCCAAGCATCCTTAAAGTTGGTAAAATTGTGACCCTAATACATTAAGAAAAATGCCCTGAACCAGCCCAGAGTGAAAATAAACATGACTGAGCAATAAATTAGGATCTCCTTCATTCTCCTTCTACCTCCCACAGTCCACATGGAAGCTTTGGTGTAATCAAGACCCATTCCAGCCCCCTCTGCACATGGCCTCCCCCAGGTGACTCCAGGCTCAGGCATCCAGGGGCAATGGATAAACATTACCTGATACAGATGGAATGAGCAGATGTCTGGAGTCCTGAGCCCAGACTGTGAAGGACAGACAGTGAGTAGGAGGCTTAGAACAGAACAGGCACCCCGTTTTCCTGCCCAGTCCCCTGATCCCTGAGTGCCAATAAGGGGAAGAAATGCTCATTCCAACAATTGGTGACTCCTATCTTTATACCGTGACTCCCAAACATGCTCCTAGGAAGGCATTAGAGTCGAAGCAGTTCCAAGTTCACCAAATGTCATCTGTCCATGTGACAGATAAGAAAACTGATGCCTAGAGGCTTTAAAGGACTTGACCAACTTTATATACCAGCTTACTGTAAAACCAAAAACCGATTCCAAGTCTCCTGCCTTCTAGAGCAGCCCTCCATTTTTATATTCTAACTGCTCCCATAGTAGGACCAAAGATCATTCATCCAACTTTCTCACTGCATACTCACTAAGTGCCAGGCACTATGGTGAGCATTTGAATCCCTTTGCAGATGACAAAAAAAAAAAAAAAAAAAGAGAGAGAGAGAGAGAGAAAGAAAGAAAAAGAAAAGAAAAGAAAGAACAATTGCCCTGAAAGCTTCTTGCCCTTTAATATCAAACAATTGATAAACACCTACTATGTGCCCAAGTTCAGCACTAGGTGCCAGGAAAGGAATAGATAAGACACTCTCCCTCCCCTCCTTGCAATACTCCTAGCTGAAGTTAGATTCCACCAATGCGGATAAACAGAGAGAGATTCAGACCATGAATTAACATGGAATAAACACAGATAACAAATAGACAAGATTAAATATTTAGATTATACATTGGCCAGGGGTTAAGTGGATTAATGGAGTGATGAGTCGGGCAGAGTTATGGGATTTCCATGTTTAGACAGGGTGGATTAGGTTGTCTAGCACACGGAAATGCAAATCGAAACTGCTATCTTCAGCACTAACACCCTCTATTCATCTCTAGAAGAGCCTTTCTGTCAAAGGGCGGAAAGTGCAGGACAGACCATGTCTCCCCATCTTTACAACATCCTGGTGAGTCAGAGCCAGAACTCTAATTCCCAGGCTCATGCTGAGGAAACAGACCCAGGGGAGGAAGTGGGAAAGTCGAGTCACTAAAACCTAGTCCTGGCCCCTCTTCACCTCCAGTCTAAATGCCTCCGGAGCACTTGGGCAATCCATACAGGCTCCAACATGATGGCCCACTGTAACACAGCCCCTTTGATCTTTTACTTCAAAGGAGGAGAAATTGTGAGCTACCTTGTAATTATCTCCCAGGTACTTCAAATGCATGTTTTGGATTCTCTATAGAGCATAAGTTTCTTAAGGGCAGGAATGTACCTTGAATGCCCCATCACTTGCAGTAGAGCTGGGAAGCGCTCCAGAGACTGCGGATCTTACACATTCTTGCTGAATGAGTGAATGGTCTAGAGAAGACATCACAGAAAAAAAAATGGCCGTGCTGCCCGACCAGGTGCATTTCTCACTGCCCATTCATTTCTGGCCCTGCACACCTCCTGCCCCTATGAAGCTTGCTCTTAAAACAAATCTCTACCAGGACAGTGATTCACTTGGATGCCCTTGAAATCACGTGCATGAATCCACTACCAACAGAAACAAAAACAAAAAAGTTGTTTGTAAAAAAACTGTGAGAAGTGCCCGAAGACCTTGGTACATTATTTTTCTGGACAGAGGAATTCCATACTAATATCCTCATCCGCAGATACTGCTTGTCAAAGAATAATTAAGGGCACAGGTGCCTGGTTCCAGCACCAAACTTTGGTTTGCTCCTTCTTGTAATTTTTCTCCCACACCTAACACCCACTCACTACCCAGATAAATTGGAAAGTAGAGTTTAGAGCAGGGGTGGGCAAACTTTTTGACTCGAGAGCCACAATGGGTTCTTAAACTGGACCGGAGGGCCGGAACAAAAGCATGGATGGAGTGTTTGTGTGAACTAATATAAATTCAAAGTAAATATCATTACATAAAAGGGTACGGTCTTTTTTTTTTTTTTTTAGTTTTATTCATTTCAAATGGGCCAGATCCGGCCCGCGGGCCATAGTTTGCCCACGGCTGGTTTAGAGTCTCTTTCTAAAATCATTATAATGTTGCTTCTTTATAGACCACATCTTGTCTGACTTCCAGGCTCCTATTACTGTGAGTACTAATTTTCAAAGTAGTCTTAAGAGAGGTAAAATGCGGACACAGTGGAGTGGAGTGGCCTGGGTTTGACTCTGGGTCCTGCGGCTGCATTAGCAATATGATTCCCTTCTAATGAAAACTTTTGATTTACAGATGACGAGCTGAGGCCCTGGGACATTTAACAACCTACTTTTTAAACTGTTCTAGTCAATCTCAAAAGTCTATTCCAGCTCTATGCTTTTGACTGCAGTTACCTGCCTGTTATCTCCCTCCACCCCCAAACTCTTACCTTGTGAGACAAGGTGGGAAACCTTACCTTTCCTTACTGGGAACTGGCCCAATCTTACCATACATGACATTCAGACAAATGGCTGCCAATGGTTGTTGGTATGAGCAAATAGGCTCTGACCTTTATATGCCCTCCTGTTGGGTATGCTTTGTTGCCCTGTCTGAGTGCCCTTCATCACCACCCTACACAGAATCGAACTTGATTCCTGACCCTGGACCATCTGTCCCATCCATTACTCATTCAGTTCCTGCCAAGGCAACTACCATTCCCCCAGAGAAGTGGTGCATCCTCTGCATTCATCTCTCCTCTAACCCTCACAGCCCCTACAACTGTTCTTTCCTGAGCACTAGCGTGCCTCTGGTTCATCGCCATCTAGGTCTTCAGAGAAAGTGTGTACATTACTGCTTCCCTCATGTGTTGTTGGTTCAATAAATGAGAATGTGACACAGAGCCCTGAAATTTCAAGAGAGTTTCAATCCTTGAAAAGCTGACATCTATTGCTGTCTTGGTGAGTCTACAAAAGAGACTGTTAGTTCAAGATGGCTTTGGCCTTCCTTGGCGGTTTGATGGCAATTTTTAAAGGGTAGGAGCTGGAAAGTCCCTCAACAGTTAAAATATTCCTTGAAAATACAAACTGGCAGACTGCATTCATTATTGTGGATTCTTTTTTTTTTTTTTTAAGCAGAAAAAAATATTTTTCAATACTTGGGTTATGTGCTTTAAACATTGTCCTGACATCTGTTCTTTAAAAGCACAATAGAAGGCATGCTTTCAACTACAAACACAGATAAAATATGGAAACACAGCTCTGTATTTCTGGGCTAGGGACATGCTAAGTAATAGGGATTTGCATGACTAAGCTTCTACTATGCTGACGTATGCAAAACTCAGAAGCAATCGAATCATCCTTCATAGTTTGACAATGTTTAAATGAGAAACAGCCTTCACCCTGGATCTGAAGACTTGTGAGCTCACATGAGAACCTGACTGCACCCAATTTAATAGTAATTTTAAAACAGCTGTATCTAAATATTAGGTCTCTTAGCTAACAGTGATGTAGGCAATGATTCTAATTATAGGAACAAAAGGTCAGGAGAGATTAGACCAGGGCAAATCTAGGCACAATTCACCTGAGATCTGGCTCAAGCTGGTTTTTAAGATCTTACTTTTATTTGCAAAAATATAATAAAACCTGGAACTTAATGAACATTTATCTTGAAACTTATTTCATGCTAAACTTTTAGTGATTTTTTTTCCTTTTCTTTAAGATGTGCTACCTCGTAACAATAAATGTATTCCCAAAAGCTTAGTCAGTTAAATACTATGGTGACAGCATCTGTTTTGTTCTTTTCAATTACAATAAAAGTGGATTAGGGGTTCTAATCAAATTATTTTTCCCAAAACATCAATTACCTACCCCCAAAAAAAGTCTCGCATTTTGAATTTCCTGAATCACCGTAATTCCAAATTTTCTGTTGCCATGTCACAATAATTAAAATGTCCTGGAAATTCTTAATTTTTTGTTGTGGGAGGGGAAGAGCATCCAAATGAACTGAAACCCTGTGTTAGAGAGCCTGTCTTAATGTTGATTCAGGAAGTACTCATTGCCTTGAGAAAGAGTTTTAGTGGCCCACCCACATCTGGATTATTTCATAGGACAAAGCACAGCCAAACCCCCTCGCTGGTCCAGCTTGAACCTGAGTGGGGACTGACTTCCTCTAGTGTTTCCCCATGTTGTGGAGGAGCCTCTGGCTCTGGTTCATGTGTCCTGCCTCCTAAGGCAGCGGTTCTCAACCTGTGGGTCGCAACCCCTTTGGCAGTCGAATGACCCTTTCACAGGGGTCGCCTAAGACCATCCTGCATATCAGATACTTACATTACGATTCATAACAATAGCAACATTACAGTTATGAAGTAGCAACGAAAATAATTTTATGGTTGGGTCACAACATGAGGAACTGTATTTAAAGGGCCAGAAGGTTGAGAACCATTGTTAAGGGAAGTCACCAGCCAACCACACCTGAGACCCATTTCACAGCAGAAAAAAAGTGTCTGGCAGGTTGCTGAGAAATCAGCCTGTGTAGGGCCCCACCTGGGCACTCCCTCCCACCTTCCCTCCTTAGGAACAGGAATAGTGATGTGGGAGGAGATTGTTGGCCCTGAATGTCTAGGGTGTGATGGTTCCCAGAGGGTGGGAAATGGATGCTGGTGCTTTGAGAGTAGCATGGACCTGCCCACGCAGGTTCCACTGATGGAGCAATACAAGCCCAGAGGAAGTGGAAACGCCTACCTCCTAATCAACTTCAAAAGACTGGACAATAATTATTTCAGCAATCATCATGAACATCTGAAGACCAATGGCCCTCCTTAAGTTTTCAGGACTGTATAGGCCTCCAAGTCTCTTACACCAGTACCTCCCAAACTATAATGTGCATATGAATTGCCTGAGTCTCTTGTTAAAATGCAAATTCTAGCCCTAGTTGGTTGCTCAGTGGATAGAGCATCGGCCCACAGACTGAAGGGTCCCGGGTTCGATTCTAGTCAAGGGCATGTATCTAGGTGGTAGGCTCAATCCCCAGCCCTAAACAGGCATGTGTGGGAGGCAACTAATCGGTGCGTCTCTCTCACATCAAAGTTTCTCTCTCTGTCTCTCCCCCTCCCTTCCACTCTCTCTCTCTCTAAAAATCAATGGAAAAAATATCCTCAGGTGAGGATTAATAAAGAAAAAAAAAAGCAAATTCTAATTTATTAGGTCTGTGGTGAGATCCAAGATTCTAGTATTACTAACAAGCTGCTGAGGACCACACTTTGAGTAGTGTCTTTGTGTAGGCTGCTATAACAGAATACCATAGGCTGGGTATAAACAACAGAAATTTATTTCTCATAGCTCTGGTGGCTGGGAAATCCAAGATCAAGATGCTGGCACATTCAGTCTCTGGTGGGGTCCCCTTCCTGGTTCTTCTTGCTGTGTCTTCACATGTCAGAAGGGGTGAGAGAGCATTCTGGGGTCTGTTCTACAAGGATAGTAATCATATTCATGAAAGCCCCATCTTCCTAATACCAACACCTTGAGGATTAGGATAGCAACATATAAATTTTGGGTAAACACAGACATTCAGTCCATAACAGGTAGAGAGGTCTTATACAAATCAAGGGATGTGGAGAAGCTCACCTGGACAACTGGTATTGGTCAAATTACCAGCCCTGGGAGGTAAGTGCCAACAAGCCAAATGTAATTTGATTTAGAAAAATTAAATAAGTGAGATTTCCTGCATCCATATGTTGTGGAGCAAATGCAAATTCATTTCTTATTCATGCTTGCCCATTAGTACTTTAAAGCTTTAAAACAGCTGTTACGCACCCAGCCAGAATGGCTGTTGGTTGAGTGTGATCCTATGCACCAAAAGGTTGCAGGCTCGATTCCTGGTCAGGGTATATACCTGGATTTCGGGTTCAGTCCCTAGTTGGAATGCATACAGAAGGCAACTGATGGATGTTGCTCTCTCACATCAATGTTTCTCTCTCTCTCCCTTCCTCTCTTTAAGCATGTCCTCAAGAGAGGATGAAAGGAGTCATAAGTAATACTCTTTGTAATAATTTAAGCAATAAAAAAAATTATAAAAAAAAAGAAAAATAATAATAATATAAAACAGGTGTTACCCATCAAAATAGTTTAGTCAGCAAGGACCTGCTCTCATGTAGTAGCCAGAGTCTCCATGACATCAGTTTATCATCGGCTGTGTGCATTTCATAGATCAATTTTCCATCACTTCACCATCGCCTTAACCAAATGTTTATAACAAATGGTTCTTCATTCAGTTATTATAGAGCTTTTATTTTTTAATAGATGATTGTTTTTAAAATCCTTTTAGAACCACATCATAATTTCATTGTTTCCTACTTCAAAGTTTAAACTCCTAGATAAATAATCTTTCACTGTAGCACCATGTTCTAGGCATCTGGGAGAAACTAGACATTAGGCTAGGCCGGGGTGGGCAACCCCTGGCACGCATGCCAAACATGGCACGCCAGTAACTTTTGCTGGCACGCAAAACCCTCTCTTATAATCTTCCATTTACATTTTTTTTCTTAATATCAACTTTTTTATTTTTCAGAAAAATTCAGTGTAGGTGCATCTTAGATAAATAAATAATTTTACATAACAAGTTATCTTAAAGACCATAGACATGGATTGACAAGAGAGGGGAAGAGCAATTTCTATGCCTCTGCCTTAACTCTCCCTGCCTTCCTAGATCTGACCAGTGTTTTGGTTTCATCCACATACGCTTGTGAATCTTTGTTCTCAGTGATGAATTTTGTTAAGTCTCATAATAGGAGTAGCCTGACGGATGAAAGTAGTAGCTCGTGCATATCTCTGAAGGTCACGAAATATAAACCTGATGTAAAATCTCTGTCATCAGTGATGCAGCAGCAAAAGTCCCACTGATAATATCAAACGGAGTCATAAAGTTTTCTGTCAGACTATCAGTGTACATGTATACATTAAAAAATAAATGTATTTTTCATCATCATATACTGTGTTTTTGTCACTCGAATGAATTTTATTATTTCTTCAAGGTTCTTCACATACGTACACCTTAAGAGATATCAAGTAGGCGTAATATGTTCTCAAAAAATTAGGGTTGGCACGCAGAAGAATTTTGAGTCAGAGATTTTGCTGGTTTTGGCACGCACTCACAAAAAGGTTGCCCACCCCTGGGCTAGGCTCTTTACTGTATCCCCCATGAACTGTAGATATTATTAGTCTCATTTTGTAGCTGGGGAAATTGATTCTCAGAGAGTTTAAATAACTTGTTCATGCTCACTTGGTACTAAGTGGTAGAAGTGAAAATTAAAAACTCAAGTCTATTTGCTCTGTAGCTATTTCTGTTGGTTTATTTGTTTTTCTTTACCAGACTACACTATATCTGCACCTTCTCCCAGCTCCAGAGATAACCTTTAGGATTATAATCCTATGGACCACACCCCTATGGACCACTTCCCAATGGACCATCAAACCTTTTCCAAATAAAATAGAATACTCTGTGACAGGGGCTTAATTTACTCTTCTCTAAACATCTATTTAGAACCATCCCAGTAAAGGGAAGACTTTAGTCTAAGGCTCAAGATTTTTGATTCAGCTTAAATTTTCCAGATTTTTAATGAGAGTTTAATGAGCCATTTCCAATCCTTTTGTGTAAGCTTCTCTAATAAAGAATTCTCCATTCCTAGAGGGCTGAACACATCTTCCTTAGGATTTAAGACACTGCGGACACTACCAAGTCTAACCTTTTCCTACAGAGATAAAAACCTGGATGGGGATTTAAGATGGTACTTATTCTTCTCATTAAAGTTTCTTTCCAAGTTACTTTACTTTTCTGAGTCTCAACTTATTTAATTGTAGAATATTAGTAATGGCAGCTGATCATTAGGCTGTTTGAGAATTGCTAAAATATCGTATGAAAAGTCCCTGGTCCAATAAGTAAATGGGAGGCCTCTCATAAGGTAAAAGATTTTAGCCTTTATTCCTGTTCTATTTTATGTGAGTGAAGTGATGGGTAAGGGGAATCCCAATCACTTTTATATTTCTCTTCCCATTAGCTAGCAACCCATTTTCTGGCAAACTTCAGGTCCTTTCCATCTTAGTCAGGCTAAAAGCCAGATGATGATAATTAATGATAATAATAATAATAATAAACTCTTATCTATCTAGGTATTATTACCATTGTAAATTGTGCCATGTAGGGGTCAAGCTAACATTTTGTTATTCTTCTGAAATGGTCTGTTGGGCCATGTCTTGTTCACATTAGGTCTTATCTGGATGACCTCTGGTAGTGCTTTGAAGACTGCTCAGAAAGTACACATTTAGACTGTGGTTTGCCCATAACTATGTACCTCATCTATCCACATTTCAGTGACACTTCATCAATCCCCTATATTGAACTCCTGTCCTACAATTATTCAAATCCTACATATAATCCAGATCCTGCTTTTTCTTTTGCTCTGTCTCAGAGTTATCAAGTTAAAGGAAGCTGCTTTCCAAGTCTGGTTCAACTGCAGGTCAAAATGGTCCCTTTCCCCTCCTTGCCATCTCACCACCAACCGCCTTCCAAGGCCTCAGTACTTACATATAAAGCTAGGCACAGGGTTGAATAATTGAGTGAACAATTGTTCCAGCAGGTTTGGGCACTCTATCAAGTGTACAAGGACACAGGCCATCTGCTTTGAATATTGACACTTCATGGGTTTCTCTTAGTTCTCTCCAACCTCTTAAGCACCAGCATATTCATGCCCATTCAATAATACCTCTTAGCTAGGGAATTCAAAATAGTTCTGTGTGAGTGACAATAATTAACAGCCCTATGAAAATGATGTCTCTGGATAAAGGGAGAGAATTACAAAGGTAAAAATAGAACTCAGGTGTCCTCACCCCAAAGGCATTGCCTGTAGGATCAGCTCCACATTTCTCAGCATGGACAATGGTCACAGTCTGGGTCTGTCATTCCACAACACCTGCTCAGATGCTCTAATTCCTTGTTATTTAGAATGTGTGTGTGAACCATCGGCATCAGCATCATCTGGGAACTTGTAAGAAATGCAGAAAAAAAAATGCAGAATCATAGGTCCCTCCCCAGATGTACTAAATAAGGACCTGCTTTTTAACAAAATCCCCAGGTGATGACAATGCTCTTTTCTGGGGACTATACTTGGAGTAGCAAGGCTCTAGATTACCTATCATGCCCTAAAGAAGTTACACATGGTTTTGCCTCCAACCCTTTGCTCATATTATCCCTTCTGTTTACAATACTCTTGCCTACCTCTCTGTGAATTCTACACAATTTCAGTTCCTATTATAAATCATCAGAGCACCCATCTTTGCACTAAGCAAAAAGAATGATTAATAATAATTGTTTCTCAGACTCCACATATGCATTTCTAACCACCTGTACTTATAATTAGTTGCCTAATGTATTGGTCTTTCCAGCAGGATTAAGTTGTTCAACAGAGGGGGCCATGTTTATTTATCTATCCAGCATAAAATATGTGCTCAATAAATGTTCATTGAATAAATATTGACTAGTGTCATTTTTACATGTTCAATAGGTTCCAGAAGAAGCCATGTCATTTGTAAGACATCCCACCAAATTTTAACTTGGTGCCACCTTTAGCATACAGCAAAATGTTGACAGGCCATCTTGACTCAAAAACTTAAGATATTAAGTTTTTGCGTATGTACTCATCAATGTGCTGAAACAAACAAACAAAAATTTGTTTGCTCCTGATCATCTTGGGCAGGTGATTGTAAATTGCAGTGTGTAAATGTAACCCATCATTAGGAGCCTTAATGGTCCAAAATAGGCTCTGGCAAAGTTTTTCTTTCTCAGTCCAGGAGCACACAACAACAACCTTTGTGGATAGGTAAGTTGATATCCAGTAAAAACAAAAATATTTTAAAACACTCTTTGGGAATTGAAGGCATTGAAATCAATCATAAATTCATCATGTTATTTCCTGCTTCTCACCCCAACCTCATTCATGACTATGCTCTAACAGCTCGGTTTTAAATAACTATGACTATGAAATTTTCCTTCTTCCCCAAGGCCCCAGCCAAACCCCACTGGGAATGAAAGGACTATGCAGAAACATGGTTGAAATTTCCCATAAGTTAAATTTTTTTATTACAGTGACTGCTGCTTTAAAAGCCAATTGCAATGCATATGGCTTACAAATTATTGCCTTGTGTAGGGAAAGCAAAATTCTATTTCTCCAAGTAGATATGTGCTTGGCCAAATCCTGTGGTGTAGTTTACATGTTTAGAGCTGAGATTCTATAACAATTGAGGTACCTGTTAAAGGTACCATGGACAGTCCTGGGATAACTCACATCTGTTCATCCTTCATCACTATGTGTTGTGACTGTGCTGGGTTGCAGGATATAAGTTACGGGGCTTAGTCACTGCCAATAGATAACTAGCAAGAGTTTTAGAATTTCAGGTTGAAGATGAACTTCAAGGTCATTTTATCTAATGCTTGAATCTCCTAGGTAACATCCTACCAAGTGGTCTTCTAGCTAATATCAAAATACCTCCAATAACAAGGAACCCATTTCCTCCCTAAGCATTTATGTTCAAGTCTTGTCTCACCTTGTGTATGCAGCCTTATCTCCATCTTTTCCTGTACCAGAACATTGCACCCCAGCCAAACACAGGCTGCGCATGTACTCCGAATAAAACATCTGCTTTCTCATTCTATGCACCCACTAGATAGGATTCCTCAGCTTCAAGCAACAGATCGTAACTCTCATTACCTTGATAAGCAAGAAATCTGCTAGAAGAACAGAAGGAAAGAGTAAAGAATCAGGCCCTATGAAGGGTGGACACCTGGATCCCGGCCACAGGCGCACCAGTGCAGCATTTTTACAATCCCGCCATCGATTAATCAGGTCCAGTGGTTTCCTAGCTCAGAAAATCTGGGCTCAAGATCCAAATTTTAGGGAACAGAGTCTGCTTAGTCTAAATGGATGCCACTCCTTGTCCAGAGAAAGGCCAACACCACTTAGGCCACATGCAGAAGAGATGGGGAGTCCTCCAAAGTAAAAGGAGGTGCTGTTACCAGAAAAAGGAGAAACATCACTGGAGTGACAAAAAATGAAAAAATGTTTATAAACTCACATCCCTGCTTTGGCTCAAAGCTGGAAGGACCTCTTCCATCCCCAGGCAATTCTAACCGGCATCCTGGATACCAGCCCCCCTCCCCTTCCTGGCACTCAGTGCCTCTGCCTTGTTTTGTAGACAACCCTGTGGGTGTGCACATCATATTTCCCATACCAGATTGTAATTTCTTGGAGGGCAGGAACCAAATCTTCTTGTTCTTTTATCTGCGTCAGTACCTACATACAAAGTACCTGCTTATATACTGTTGTTGTTTTCCAAAGCAGCAAAGATGTATATCCAGAAAGTAGGGTGAAGGGTAGGAAGCAGTGAATTACCCTGAGCACTAAAATGTGAATAATTGAGACTCCTTTATTTTAGGGTTTTATGATGTAGGGGATTTCTATTGGTTAAATAAAGATTTCTTTTTCATGATTGTGGTGTTAAGTAGAAATACCTCAACATATTAATATACATCCTCTGACATTTCAACTACTATTCCTGTTCTTTCCGTCTACAACCAGTAATTATGCCAAGATCCAAGAGGATAAATGGGCATCATATTTGTCTCTGCCTTCAAGAAGCTCATCATCTTTGATGAGTGTGGCAGAGGGTGGGTAGAGGGGAAATAAAGCAGGACTTGTGGTATGAGAATCTGTATACCAGAGGTACAGGCTAGATGCCTCTCTAATCCTCTAGTCAGTGTTTCTCAAAGCACATCCTCAGACTTTCTGCAACAAGCTTCTCAGACCTCAGACCCCTAGCCTCATGCCTGGCCTATAGAATCAAGCATTTAGCCTAGTGCTTGGGCCTAGGAGGTGTTTTTTTTTTCTTTTTCTTTAATTGAGGTAAAATTGATATAAACATTATATAAATTGCAGATGTACAGCATTGTAATTCAGTATCTGTAAGCACTACATCATGATCAACAAAAATCGAGTCACCATCTTTCATCATACAATTGACCCCATTCCCTCAACCCTCTTTCCCTCTGGTAACCACCAATCTGTTGTCTGTATCTATGAGTTCGTTTTTATTTTGCTTATTTGTTTGGTTTGGTTTTAGATTTTACATATGAGTAAAATCATATGGTATTTGTCTCTCTCCATCTGACTTCTCTCACTTAGCATAATACCCTCAAGGTCTTTCCATGTTGTTACAAATAGTAAGATTTCATTCTTTTTTATGGCTGAATAATACTTTGTTGTAAATATGTACCACAACTTCTTTATCCATCCATCAATGGACACTTAAGTTGTTTCCATATCTTGGCTCTTGTAAATAATGCTGCAATGAACATAGGGGTACATATATTTTTTTGAATTTGTGTTTTGGGTTTCTTCAGATAAATTCCAAAAATGGAATAACTGGATCATCTGGGAGTTCTATTCTTAATTTTTTGAGGAAACTCCCTACTGTTTTCCATAGTGGCTGCACCAATTTACATTTCCACCAATGGTATATGAGGGTTCTCTTTTCTCCAGATTCTCACCAACACTTGCTTCTTGGCCCGGGAGTTTTTCAAAAGCATCCTGAGTGATTTTTATGCACATCATATATTGACAGGTACTATTCTAGTCACAAATTTTTGAGGTTTGTGTATGCAGTATGTTATTATAGGGATATTACAAAGCCCCAAAAAACCTATTAAAATTCCAGTAAAACAATATCTAAATCCCCAGTAGCTCATCATCTATTGAAATAAAACTTCCATGCAGTATCATACTCATTTTCCATGACTCACCAGTCACTGACATACATGGTTCCATTATTAAACCCCGAAGGTAACAAATGGCCTATTTGACAAGAAGAGTTTTCAGACTGGCAAGTGGCTGCAATGTTGCCTGGCCCAGGCATTGGTTAGAAGACTCAGCACGGACAGTATATCCGGATTGCATTATTGGGTTTCTATTAACTCTGCTCTCTTAATATTTGTTATCCAATTAGAAATGGGCCCCATGATAAATAGGATTCCTGACACAGGGAAGATGCAGCAATTGTAATATGTATAGCTGCTATTAATATTATTTTTCATCATGGATAGTTTCTTACTGGATCTTAAAGTCACTAGTTAGTCTCCCTATCTTCTATTTTGAGTATAGCAGAGGAGAGAACTGGAAAATGTGCTATTGACTCAGTCAAAGAATGAAGAAGTACAGTCTAATTTCCCCCCTTCTAAAAGCCCTGATAACTACCAAAAAGTGAAACTAAATAAAAATAGAAATTCTGTCCTCTTAACAGCAGGTTCCACATTTTCTGCGGGAAATGGAACAAGTCTGGCCTTGCAGGTAGGAAAGCTAAGTTTAGCCCCACACTGCCTCTTAGTAGATATGGGGACAAATCACCCACCTCTATACCTAGGTCTCCTTGTCTGTCCAACATGGGTAGCATCTCCCCCAGCGTTTTGGTTGGATAAAATAGTTCACAGATGCGGGGAGAAACCAAGATGGCGGCATAGGTAAACACCGGAGTTTGCTGCCTCGAACAACCACTTCAAAAATACAACTAAAAGACGGAACGGACATCACCCAGAACCACAGGAAGGCTGGCTGAGGAGAGAATCTTAACTAGAAGGAAAAACAACAGCATTCCCAGGCTCAGAGGAGGCGCAGTGTGGAAAACTTAAAGGTACGGTGGTGCGACGGTGCGCGCGCAAAGCGGGCTGGCGGCTGAGGGCGCGGTTGTCGTTTTCAATCAGGAGTGAGTCTCAGACTCTGGGCTACAGATCCGGGCGAGTCTCTAGGGACCCAGACTCAAACAGGAGAGGCGGGACTGTCTGGCTACGGTCCCCCCGAGGTTTGCAGCGGTTGTGGGGACAGAGAGGCAGAGCCCCTGGAGACGGACTGAGAACAGCCATAGCTGCTCCCTCCCCCCGCCCTGTTGATCCCGCCCCGCCCAAGCCCTGCGCACAGCCATTTGCCGGATCGCCTCAGGCAAAGGCTAGATTAGCACCTCCCCAGAGGACTGAAGTTTTCCACACAGCTGATCCCTCTAGTGTTAACTACAACAATTAAGGCTTGGCTAGAACAAGACTGCGCACAAAGACCACAAGGGGGTGCACCAAGAAAGCATAAAAGATGCGGAGACAAAAAAACATGACAGAAATGGAGGATATGGAGCTAAGAATCGCAATTTTGAGGGCTTGCTATAAACTTGAGCAGAGCCTCACGAAAACTAATGAGACCCTCGATGCTACGATAAAGAAATTAGAAAGTAAGCATACACGGACTGAAATAAAGAATATTATACCCAATAGCAGACCAGAGGAGCACAAGAATCAAACCAAAGATTCAACAAAAAACACCCAACTGGAAAAGCAAAATGAAAAAAGAATCCGAAAGTGTGAAGATAGTGTAAGGAGCCTCTGGGACAGTTTCAAGCGTACCAACATCAGAATAATAGGGGTGCCAGAAGATGAGAGACAGCAAGATATTGAAAACCTATTTCAAGAAATAATGGCAGAAAACTTCCCCCATCTGGTGAAAGAAATGGACTTACAGGTCCAAGAAGCGCAGAGAACCCCAAACAAAAGGAATCCAAAGAGGACCACACCAAGACACATCATCATTAAAATGCCAAGAGCAAAAGACAAAGAGAAAATCTTAAAAGCAGCAAGAGAAAGAGTCTCAATTACCTACAAGGGAATACCCATACGACTGTCAGCTGATTTCTCAACAGAAACTTTGCAGGCCAGAAGGGAATGGCAAGAAATATTCAAAGTGCTGAATACCAAGAACCTACAACCAAGATTACTTTATCCAGCAAAGCTATCATTCAGAATTGAAGGTCAGATAAAGAGCTTCACAGACAAGGAAAAGCTAAAGGAGTTCATCACCACTAAACCAGTATTATACGAAATACTGAAAGGTATCCTTTAAGAAGAGGAAGAAGAAAAAGGTAAAGATACAAATTGTGAACAACAAACATGCATCTATCAACAAGTGAATCTAAGAATCAAGTGAATAAATAATCTGATGTACAGAATGAACTGGTGATTATAATGAATCAGGGACATAGAAAGGGAATGGACTGACTATTCTTGGGGGGGGAAGGGGAATGGGAGATTCGGGAAGAGACTGGACAAAAATCGTGCACCTATGGATGAGGACAGTGGGTGGGGAGTGAGGGCGGAGGGTGGGGCGGGAACTGGAAGGAGGGGAGTTATGGGGGGGGGGGGAGAGGAACAAATGTAATCTGAACAATAAAAATTTAATAAAAAATAAAAAATAAAAAAAAAAATAGTTCACAGATGCAAAAGTATTTTATATACTCACAGTCAGGGCTTCTTACCAGGGGTCCATAGAACCCACGGGCCTTGGCCTCAGGATTCTAGTGAGCATCTGACATTATAAATAAAACAAAGTGTGTACATGCACATGTGCTTTTTTCTGGGAAAGAAGGTCCGTAGCTTTCATCAGATTTTCAAAGAAGTCTATGACCTAAATTAGTATCCTGTTCTTTTCTCTGTAATTAATTACCAAGTGTTTATTGAGCCTTTACCATGGAATCTGTCATTAGTGGTGCCGCGAACCTCCGCTTCTCTTCTAACCCGTGAACAGTCAGGGCAGTTTACAGGGTTTCTGTTGGTTTGGGTTTCACTTTACAGGAGGGCAGGGGTAAGGGTCATGCACCAAGAGATGCCTAAGAAGCATTACTTCATCCCTGGGGGAATCTAAACCCACGGGGCTCTCTCCCAAGCCTCTGACAGGGAGGAGTGCAAGGCTGTCGGGCCTGTTCTAAGTCAGCATAACGTGTTTTCCACTCTAGCAACACCTAACATATGGTGTGTGCACTGATGCTTATGAAAACAGTGATTCATCCTTAATCCTTTAAAAAAAAAGAAGAAGAAGAAAGAAAAAACGTCGACCCTATGTGGCCTTGGCTCTGCTCCCTGAATGCCCTTCTGTTCTCCAAAATGTCTGTGCTGTCACCTGCCTCCAACTGGTCCTGTTTGCTCCTCTGCCTTACCTTTCCTGCAGGCTCCTCCTGGCAGCCTTCTGATCTCCGGCTCCTTCCCTTTGTGTTGCTCTTTCTCTGCATCTGCATGGTCACTGCTGGAGCTTTAGCTGCACATCCAAACCCCCTCTGCAATGTAAAGACCTTTCCTCTCACTTCCATTCAGTGCCTTGCCTGAATGTCCCCTCCCCTTGCACCCCTTCTAAACCTGATCTTCTCTATGCCTTTATCATCCTTCCCTATCCCTCACCTCTTCAAAGAAATACCTCCTTATTTGAGGGGAACAGGGAAGTAACAAGGAGAAGGAAGGTGTAGGAAGAGATGGGTTACAGGATAAAAACATTGAGAATCACTGATTTTTCCCTCCCCTCTTGATTTAATTCACAAGGCCTGTTGTTTGATGTCCAACAGGGCAACCAGCAAAGGTGCTTTATTCTGAGGGAATACAAAACCTCACCAGTCTTGTGAAAAATCAAAGTAAGAGAAGAACAGAGGCACAGACCAAAGAGAGGGAAAGAGTAAAGAGATATCTCACTGTAGGTGATCTCATAGTTTAACTCTGTTTAAACCAAAATAGATCTTAATCAAATAGGCAAATAGCACAAAAGAGTCATATCTGGAGATAGGCAGCCAATCATTGTCAATGAGACTTGGGATGAGGACAGTCTCGAATTATGCAACAAGGTGTGTTTCAAACATTAGTTGTTGCTTGGGGCTGAAAATGCCTTTTCAAATAAAGGCATTATGATTCAGAGAAGGCAGACAAAACTGAGTGAATCATATTCCACGTAACCTTGAGCAAGTAACAACCTCTCCCAGCCTCAAATGCACATGAGGAATTCTTAGACGTATATCTCTATTGCAGGATTGTTGTGGTAAATAATGTCTCTCAGGTACCTGGCATACAGTAGATGTTCAATAAATGATGGCTATTATTACTGTTGTTTAAAACCTGCTGGATATGGCAGTTGGAATCACAGGGGGAAGCCACAATAGCTAATAACCTACAATCTACCAGAAATAAAAAAAAAAAACATGCTTAAAAAACCATATAAACCTAACCATCATATACTTAACACTTCTCCAGGAAAATCCAGAGTTTAACCCCCAGCAAAAGAGTAGATGCTTCTCCAAGTACAGGCTCTGCTGGCATCTGTGCCCTGGGGTGAAGCAGGGGGTGGTCCCAGCAGGTGGGAGGTAAAGAGAGAGAGGCAACCTCACAAGAAGTGGTCAAGTTTCTGAGCTCGGTTCCTCGTCCATATAAAAAAGACAGTTGTGTACACTGTACACAGATTAGAAGAATTAAAAATTGACCAGTTACAAAACCCGTGTTTTCTGGAATACCACTTTCATAGGATATTAATAGGTATTACCAAAATGAGAAATGCTGGGTCACAATGCTGAGTCACTGATGAACATATAAATATATGCTACTTTGCAATGTCTACCAGTATTTTAAATGCATCTATCCTTTGAAATAGCAATCCTGCTAATGAGATAGAGAGGACAGATTAAATTGACTTATTTTACAGGACTTCTTCAAGACAGGAATGTGATATGTAACTTTTCCCAAACATATTTCAACTCCGGCACCTTTTCTTATAGAACATCTCCTGGGACTACTGTTTCAAGGAAGACATTTAGAAACACTAAATTAGATCATGTGCATGTGAGCTATACAGATGGTACTCCACAAGCCTTTTATTTTCTTCTGATGGTCCTAGGATTAGCCCTAGACCTCTTATCCTATCACCACCACCTGTTCCTTATGACCAAAGTCTCTCTTCTCCCTGGCCTGCTGGAGGATACGATATAGTCCAATAACATCTCCCTACCCTCCTGTCTCTGAAATACAGAGTCGCTTGAAAGTTTTCTAAAGCTCTTTACTGCTTATAGCAAGAAGAAATGAAGAACTGCCCTGGCTGGGTAGCTCAGTTGGTTAGAGTGTCATCCCAATACAGAGGTTGCAGGTTCGATCCCTGGTCAGGGCACATACAAGAATCAACCAATGAATGCATAAATAAATATAAATAAGTGGAACAACAAATCATTGTTTCTCTCTCTCCCTCTCCCTTCCTCTCTCTATCTCTCTCTCAAAAAATAAAAGAAAAAAGAAATAAAGAACAAAATTATTTTCTCCTCTAATTATCTTAATTTATTCACTTCTCTTTATTTGTTTGAATATGGTATGACAAAGCCAAGTACAGATATTAAAGGTGAGTATGGATACATTAAAAACTTTAAGTAAAACTCATCTACATTTCAAATAAAAATTAGATAATAGATTCTGGGTTTTTCAACAGAAAAGCTTGGGGAGTTTTTCTGTTTTCAGACTGTGGCCTGAACAACGGATTGAAACAGAGGCTGGAGAACCAAGAGCAATCAGAGTGAAGTCGTTTCTGGAGTGACCTTCCCTTTCCTTTCTTGACTCATCATTAGTCATTTGCCCAAGGATTTGATGTGGTACTTGTGAGTGGATGTTAGACTGGTGAAGGAAAGAGGGAGCAGAGGGAGGGTCTTAAAAGGGAAGATGCAAAGGGGCATTGGTAATTGGGTAGCACCTACCAAGAGAAATATGTCAATGAATGCATGAATGAGTGAATGAGAAAACTGGACATAAACTGACTATAAGTTAGAAAGCCATAGTATTTTAGACTTCAAAAATAAAGATCTTAAAAAGAGTTGGATCCATTTGAGCAAGACTGCCTCGGCTGACCAGATAACCAGTTCCCCTGTCACAGTAGCAGTGAGACTCTTCTTAAGGGAAAGGACTAACTTAATCACCCTTGTTCCAATTCCTTCTCAAGGCACTGACACCCAACAGGCACCTGGGGGAATGTCATTCTAGCAGGCTTATCCATAGACTTAATTCTACTCTAATCTGTCCAGAGTGGCTTCTCTTTGTGTGTAGTTTTATTTTTCTTTGCGTATTCATCTTGATGGTAGAGTTCTTCACCAACTAGCCATCAGGGGTTTGGCACTGACTGATGTGTCTCTTAAATTCCTTGAATATGAAACAAACACAATGAACACTAAGGAGGAGAAGAAATTTTAACTGCATGCATAGCTGAAAACATCAATATTTACAAAGGACTCCAATTACCATAATTAATTGTTGTGGGGTGTCTTATGAAGACCATGGAATGTCACATAACTGATGAAAGACTTATACAGTCTAAAAAGCACATGTAAATGCTGACACACACAGTGAAAAGGAAGTTGTTTAGCCAATAAAGATAGATTTAAAACTAAATATATTTGTTTAAGTAAAATATAGACAGGAAGATAAACCATTAACAAGCAAAATCTGACCTGCATTTAAAGCCAACAATAAATTTTTTCAAATTACTCATCAATTTGAATTATGGGTTAAAAAAATACTCCTACATTTTACTGTGAAATAATTTAGAGTTAACTGGAGACTTAAAGTTTTTTCAGGATAAAGAAATGAATTATTAAATTCTTAAAAATTTAACATGATAAATTTCCTTTTGGTTAAGTGTAATTAAAATGGTTGAATTAAAGCCAACAAAAGGAAACAAAAACTAATACAGCAAGAATTAGAATTTGAATGTGTTTATGGGTAAGTGGAAGTCGTGTTTTTCTAATTAAGGATGAATTAAAGAACGCGATTCTTATTGAAAAGCAACATGCTTTTCCAGAATCTACCCAATCTTATTTTTTTCTCTAATAACCTTTTAATCTTTAAAAATCTTTTAATTTTTCTCTTCTTTGCTGAAAGATAACATCTACTTTTTCAAATCATCCAGGGAAGGTGATCCTGGATGACTCTGCCTCCAGCTGTGGCAGATTGATTTGTAACAGACCCGTGCTCCCCTTAGGAGCACCTGGGAGAAAATGGAGATGGGGGAGAAGAGTCAGCTTGAAGGCACCAGAGAGGAACCTAGGCACCTAGCACCTGAGGGGGCAAAATTCCAGAGAGAAGAGAATCTGATACTTGTCAGCTGAAGCAGTTTTTCTCTTCAAGGCATTTAATCAGTGGTTCTCAACTTTGTCTGCACATTAGAATCACCTGGGAATCTTTTTAAAATCCTGATTTCTGGGCCTCCACTCCGGAAATTCTGTTTCTTTGTTACTAATGTTGTGGCCTCACCCCATAACAAAGAAACAGAATTTCTGGAGGATGAGGCCCAGAAATCAGGATTTTAAAAAGATTCCCAGGTGATCTAATGTGCAGCCAAGATTGAGAACCACTGCATTTGATGATCTGAAACAGCAGAATACTGGTCAAGAAAAAAGAAAATCTGCCCTAACCGGTTTGGCTCAGTGGATAGAGCATCAGCCTGCGAACTGAAGGGTCTCAGGTTCGATTCCGGTCAAGGGCATGTACCTTGGTTGCGGGCACATCCCCAGTAGGGGCCGTGCAGGAGGCAGCTGATCAATGTTTCTCTCTCATGGATGTTTCTAACTCTCTATCCCTCTCCCTTCCTCTCTGTAAAAAAAAATCAATAAAATATATTTAAAGAAAAAAGAAAATCAGCAACCTGTGCATTATCCATTGACGCAGTGATTTCATGAAAATAAGTCATATATATTACTTAGCATCTATGAGAAAGGCACTACCTTCTAAGCGAGCACTCCAATGATATTGCGCCTGGCCTTCATTTGGAGTTGTCAGTCTTCTCATAATCAGAAATGAGTATTTTAAAACCTTAGCAAAATAAACACTGTAAGTTACCTTGGTAAACAGTCTAGTAAGCAAAGGTAAAGAGCCTTACAGGTTGGGTTCCCCAGAAGTAGATGCTGAGATGGAGTTGGTGTCTAAAATGTTTATTAAGGACCAACACCTGTGAAAGGAAGACTGGAAGAGGGAATGGACAGAGAGGGAAGTTGAAGTGTGATGCGGGCTCAATAAAGTCTCCCTAATCAGGCAGGGAGCTTTAGAGTAGATATTACCCATCTGAGTTGGCCCCCATTGGGCCAAAAGGGCCAGACCTTTATATCCTCCCTGCATCAGTCACAGGATTGAGAATGATCCGATAAGGCATGGCCGTGGGCAGGGTGGCTCTCTGCAGAAACAGCAGACTCTGAAGGAGTGGACAGCTTCAGGCTTCCTTCTGACCGCACTCCCTGCAGCTGGTCAGCAAGTCTTGCCTTGAAGGAGGAGCGAGCTAGTGCATTTCTGTGTTTCCCAAGCAGCAGTGGCCAACAAAATGGAGCACACTGTACTGAAGGGGAATGGAGTCAGGGAGGGGATGGTGCCCCCCAAGCACCTCTTCATTCATCACTCCCAAACATTCACGGAGCACTTATACTGGACCTAGAACTCTAGCAGGCCCTGTGCGGAAACAGAACCAAGACTCACACTGTCCCTGTCCTCAAACACCATCCATTCAATGAGGGTAGGCAGACATGCACACAGAGGGGCTGTGGGACAAAGGAGGGGCACCTCATCTGGCCAGGATTCTTTTTTTTTTTTATTGCTTAAAGTATTACAAAGAGTATTACATATGTCTCCTTTCCCCCCTCCCCACCCTTGACAATCCCCTGGCCTCCCCAGGATTCTTCTTATCTTCCCACCTAAGTGCTTTCTGGACAGGTACGCCTGCCATGTAACTAACTGGGCATACACTGCCATCTACAATGGAGCACACCCCTTGTGACATATGGAAAAAGTAAAACAGGGACAAAAATGACTTAGGTGCCATTTCCAATAGTCACATGAAGGTGAATCACCATCAACTTCCCTAGGCTTTGTTTATGTGTCTGTAATGAAGGGGAACTCTATTTCAAAGAACAAATTAATTCCCATGAAATACGTTCACTATAATTACAAAATTTGGTCAGGATTGTGTAAAATCTGAGCTTGGTTCTCCCAGCTGTAGAAGGCTAGTAAGTAAAATTTAAAGAGTCTACAGAAAGAGCTAAGAACATGACTACTTGTGTCTGTTTTGTTCACAGCCATATCCCAGCTTCCAGAGCAGTGCCTAGTACACATGGGAAACGCGATAGTATTCCTAGAGTCAGTTACTGAGCAGTCACTTCTATCCTCTTCTTTATGTGCCCTTTACCCCCTTATTTCCACCCTTCCCCAGCCTAGGAACACCTGTTAGCTGAGACTGTGGATTGGTACACCTGCATGTGCTTCTCCAAGTGGCCAGGACTTCCTCACTACATGATTCTGGGTTCCAAAGGTGAGCATCCTGAAAAAGCGGAAGCCATACAGAAGACATAGTGCCTTTTACGAGCTAGGCCCAGAGATCAAATTGTATCACATCCACTGCATTATTCTATCAGTTGAGATAGTTACAAAGATTTCCCCAAGTTACAAGGAAGGGAACATACCTTCTCAATAGAGGAATGTCAACATCATATTGCAAAAAGAACAATATTGTATATTCCAGAGGATGCATATGTATCTATCTCTTGGAAAATACAATCTGCCATAACACTCAAACTTTCCCCTTGTTAACGTAAAAACATTAAAACCTGTAAAGAATTTTTGTGAGTTTATTTGAGCCAAGCTGTTGACAATTGCCAGGAAGCAGTATCTCAACGGATTGGGATAATGCTTCAGAGAATGGTGGGTTTTCATCTATTTTTATAAATTGCAATCAAAGGAGGGGACGTAGGTGGGTCACATGAAATCCATTGGCGATAGATTAGAGAAGCGGGAGAAAGCAAAGCAGGGAAACCCCTGGGATTGGATAAAAAGTAAAATAATAGACACATACCTAGGTGGGTGCAGGATAATCAACAATTAACATGAGAACATAACAATGAAGGAATTTGTGGTATTTGTCCTGGCACCCAGGCACATTATGTTGTGCCCCAAGAGGTCCAGAAAAAGGGAAGTTACTAGATACCCAGACATTTAAAGGATATGTTATCATAGATGCAAAATGACAGATAGGCTCAGTTAAGGTAAAGGTTGACCTTGTCTGCAAAGATACTGGCCTAAGACGTAACTGCCCACCATAACTGCTTTTAGTTAAAGCTTAATTTCAGACCATCCTTTGTGGTTACTTTAGGTCTCTGAGTTTGCAAAACCACCATGCGGGCCTTCCCTGAGCTTGTCAGGTTAGCATGTGGCCCCTTTCATCCACACCCTGCATTCACATTGTCAGCCTAACCTTCACTTTTTTTTTTTTTTTTTAAGATTTTTGCATTGATTTTTAGAGAGAAAAGAAGGGAGAGAGAAAGAGAGAGGGAGGGAGGGAGAGAGAGAGAGAGAGAGAGAGAGAGAGAGAGAGAGAGAAACATTGATCGGCTGCCTCCTGCATACCTCCTACTGGGGATTGAGCCTGCATGTGCCCTAACTGGGAATCAAATTGGCAACCTTAGGTGTATGGGATGACAGTCAACCAACTGAGCTATACTGACCAGGGCACCTACACATTTTTTTTGTGCAATGTTCAGGAGCTCTGCAATAAAAATATGAACAGAATAGCACTCCTTCCCATTCTTGCCAAAACTCAGAACTGGAGGGGCCAGAGGGGTTGGGGAATGCAAAAGTGGGACATTGGGACTGTTTATCTCATCAAGTAGAGAACTCACTTGTGCTCGGGGTGACTTGGGAGCAAAGCCACACACAACTGTCATCACTGTCATGTCACCTGTGTCAGAATACAATTTCTGTTCCATTTTACTCCTCATTTTCATTGTTTATTTATCATACTTGTTTGGTTTATGTTACAGGGAATAAATCCTCTTGGGAAAGAAGAAGACGTTACCATACAATGTTAAAACTCCAGTTTCATTTATTTATGAACAATGCTGGTGGCATCATTAGGAATTTTAAGCTAAATTCATTTATGCTGGGTGGCCCATTTGATAGAAAGTGAATTTCAAACTAGGTCAGTACTAAGGCAGTAATACAATTCTGGGCCCTCAATGTCAGGGTGCAATTCAATTATTTTTACTATCAATGGATATATTCATTAGCCAGAGTTAAAATAACCTAAAACCTTCTTGCAACAATATGATTGGACTAAAATAACATCCAGAGTGCTTAGACTGAAAACAAAATGGCATTATTCAATTTCCAAATACAGTACCTTGAATAACAAATTTAAAGAATGCATTCTTGTTTTATTACTGGTATCGCTTCATAATTGTTCTTTATGTTCTCTCTTTATTTCTTTTTGGGAAGATGGGGAAAGAGTGACTAATGAAAAGCAAAGTCTGTAACTTATCTAAAACCCTAACTACTTTTCCTTTATCCTAAACCCTCAAGAGGGGTTTCTGCAGGGAAAAAAAAGCAGGGGGGTGGGGGGAGGGGAATTACACCTTATCCAGCGGAATTTAGAGAGGTAGAAACAAAGCAGCCTTAAAAGTTGTAACACATATCTTTCTGGTTTATGACCACATTCTCTAACATCTGTTGAGGGACATTTTCTGACCAAAGGTCCTGTCAGTATCAATAAGGAAAGACGCTTTCCTCATTGTTCTAGAATCTATGGGGTCCAGGGTTATTGAAATGTATATATAGTGTAGTTCATACCAGAGCATAGAGGGCGAGTAAAGAGGGAAGGAAGAGGGGAGTGTGGATTAAAGTGTGGAGTTGCCCCTGGCCCTGCTTTGAACTCTCCCTAGCTTTTTGGAACTTAACCAAGATCAAACAAGCAGTTGCAGCCAGCTCCAGGCCTCTGGTTCTCTGTATAAATTTAGGAGTAGATTTTGAGGTTAAGATTATGAAGTTTTGTGGTAACTTTAAACTAGAAAGTATTGCATTCACCTTTTATATTACCCAAAGAAAGAAGAAATGCCCAGCCATGTAATGAAACTCCTTTCGATCTGACCATTGTGTTAGGAACAGATTTCACACTGAGCAAATCTCTGCAACCAGACTCAAATGTTTCCCATTAAGGCCGTGCACGGATATAAATGTGCAAATGCCTGCTGCAAAGTGTACAGTTCTCCAAGCAAAATGCACACACTTGCTGGTTTGGTTAGAGTACCCGAAAACGGATCCAAGGTTAACACTTGTTTGCACTTACTATTGCCATAGCTCAGAGCCTCAACAATGAGAAAGCAAACTCCCCAAATAGTCCTATGGGGGAGACCCCCATCTGATTAGATGCAACACACATAGTTCAGGTTGTTGCAGCCTTAATACCTTGAATAAGAATTGGCCATTTTCAACATATCTTACAGTTTAGTAACTTTTGTTTCCATGTAAAACAAGTTCTGGAGAGTGGAGGTAAAAAATGAGACAGTCCTGGCCAGTGTGACTCAATTGGTTGGAGTGTCCTCCTGTACACTCCTGGTTCAATTTCCAGTAGGGGGACATACATACTCAAGTTGTTGGTCCAGATGCTCTGTCAGGGTGCATGTAGGCAAGCAACTGATCGATGTCTCTGTCTCACATGTCTCTCTCTCATATGTCTCTCTCTCTGTCTGTCTGTCTCTCTCTGGCTCTCTCTCTCCCTGTCTATAAAATCAATTATATCTCTCTGGCTCTCTCTCTCCCTGTCTATAAAATCAATTATATATATATATATTTTTTTAAAAAATGTTTAAATATCAAAAGAAAATTTCAATTTTGACTTTTTTTTTTGGAGAGGGGTACTTTCCTTTCCCTTCCCCTTGTCTCACAGTAAATGTTAAGGGGTACTTTCCTTTCCCTTCCCCTTGTCTCACAGTAAATGTTAAAACCCACCTCTTCTTATAACATTGCTGCATACTAGAGGGCCTTAAACCATATTAAAGTCCCCATGAATAACTTACGAATTCTTTTTGCATAATGGGCATTGTTATCTCCACTTTATCAGTGGAGAAATCAAGGCATCCAAAGTTAACTTGCTGAGGTCCTAAGATTCCAGAGCCACCAGCAGCAGCCTCGGGCCCCTAGGACAAGCTCATCCTAGAGGCGATTTTGTTCTCAGCTCAGAGATGAGGTGTGCACACAGGCCAGAGCTAACTTTTGTACAGAATCTGTTGACTGAAGTAAGTGGAGAAATAAGTGGGAAAGAGAATAAAGACAAAAATGAAGGCTGATCTGTGACTCCTCAAAGAAGTTATTTCTATGATTATTCAAAAGCAGACCATTTTTCAGAGTCTTAGAAAGTTTCAGCATCATTTAATACAACTGATGACATAAATACATACTTCTATCCTGAAAGTTTCCCTTTATCCCTTCAGAATTTTAAATAATATTGAGTACTTTCACCTAATATTTCAAACCTAATTCAGTAGCCTTCAATAATTTAAAGTGACATTTTAAATTTATTTCAATCTGTACTATGTCACATGAAAATATGTCTACTGTTACTTTATTGTACATTGATGTCAAGAAACATAAAAAGCCCTAACCGGTTTGGCTCAGTGGATAGAGCATCGGCCTGCGGACTGAAAGGTCCTGGGTTCGATTCTGGTCAAGGGCATGTACCTGGGTTGCAGGCACATCCCCAGTGGGAGATGTGCAGCAGGCAGCTGATCGATGTTTCTCTCTCATCGATGTTTCTAACTCTCTATCCCTTTCCCTTCCTCTCTGTGAAAAATCAATAAAATATATTTTTTAAAAAAGAAACATACAAAATAAAAATACATTTTCACTCTTCAATATAGTCAGGTTTTGGAAGGTTGATAAGCAATGTTGTAGAGATTATTTCTGTTTGTCTTGAATTTATCCAAACAGCCACTCTTACTTGTTGGGTATTTTTTCCCCTCTTCAATTTAATTTTTATTTGCTTACAGTACAAGTGATTAGAATAAGTAAGGTGTAAAGGGTGACTTTCTTCTCACCTGGGAGCATAGCCAGCTCCAGCAAAACTCTCCTTTCTCCTAACCCTCTCCCCATTTTTTTGGGCCCCTAGTTTCAATCATCTGAGACTATCACCAAAATGCTCACTGACTCCAATTTAAGGTGATATTGGCCCAGAAGTATGTGCATGGTCATAGCTAGCTTTGAGGCCTAACAGTTTGCCAGGGTCAAAAGGCTGCTGTCATTTGTAATGGCAGAATTTCAGGTACGTTGACAGGTAGTGGGGGAGTCATTTTTGAAACTGGAGTTGATTCCCTCAATTCATGTTACAGAAGTAAGTTCTTATATGTGAGGCAAGTGCTGAGTACAGGTGTGTTTTTTTTTATTACTTTTCAGTTTGCCTTAAATTTTAAAAACCTAACAAAGCTGGAAAGTAGTCTACCAAAGAATGAGGGTTGTGGTCTCTCCAAGTCCTTGAATTTCAAACCAGAGATGGATGATCTCTTTAGACCTGCAGGGGTTCCACCACACTCCCCTGCTACAGGGGAGGGGAAGTAGCAGGAGAAGCAAGAACTGCAGGCCTGACAACAGGATTTTTCAGGAAGCTGTGCTCCTCATAGAAATTCTAGACACAAGGATGGCTGATGCCTATAGTTCCACAATTAAAGATTCATTCCTCTTTCAATAAAATGGAACCACCCCGATGAAAAGTCACATCTTATTGGATAACCTAACATCAACCTCACCTACAACAGAAATATGTGTGGTGTTTGGTAAAACTCAGATTCAGTGATTCACACAGAATCACTGAATCAGAATCCTAGGTTTCCCCAGAGCCCAGGAATCTGAATTTTAGCGAAAACTCTCATTTGATCTTTCTGCATAGTGAAGTGTGAGAATTTCTGGTTTAGAGCTAGAGAGTAATAAAGGGAAAGCAAAAATAGACAGTGTGGGACTGGGGCTGTGTGTGGAATCAAAGGTAAACACTCATAAAGTATGGCTTATTTGACAAGTTAAGCCAGTCTTGGAAGGCCCAGAGAAGGCCAAAAGGGAAAATCAATGAGAAGAAAGGAAAGAAAAACTGCACAAGTTTTATGGACCTGCCATGTGCCTCTAAAATGTTGTCCTGCATTAAATAGGCCTCTGCTACCTCATCAAGGAAGGAGTTTTGTTGTTTCTTCTTCCTTCCTTCCTTCCTTTCTTCCTTTCTTTTTCTTTCCTTTTTACATAAAAAGATTCCTTTCCCTATTCAATGCACAAAATTTTGCTAAGAAAATATGTGTGCTTTTTTAGAATGAGAACGGTTTTTTACAAATAAATGCTGTGTACTTATGAATCCCATGTATTTTCCCCCATTAGTTTTTACCAAGGGTTTCTGCAAAGTTGGTAATTTTTCAGGTTCTTTTTTGTTTTTTATAACACCGCTCTTAAAATAAGCAAAACGCTTTTTCACAAAAATATCTTTTAATAACTCTACCCAATATTAGAAGGTTTATAGCAAAAAAACTATCATGATCCACCTTCCTGGAATAAAACTTTAGGGATGTGCTTTGAACCCACAGAAGAAATTAAATGCACAGTTAAGACTGATTTTCATCATCAAGTTGCAACAGGGAATTCTCTTTAAAGATGTCTCCTGCTGTCTTCATTCAAGTCTTGATCTCTTGCTGCAAATGTATATTCCTTTGTGGGTTTAAGGCAGATATTGGATATCCTTTTAATCTATATTTATTAAGCGAGCTATTGACAAGTCTCATTCTGCCACAAATCCATGAGCAATGTTCCCGTGGCCACTCTAGTGGGAGTCTTTTTTTTTATATTTTATTTTATTTTTTTAAATACATTTTATTGATTTTTTACAGAGAGGAAGGGAGAGGGATAGAGAGTTAGAAACATCCATGAGAGAGAAACATCGATCAGCTGCCTCCTGCACGGCCCCTACTAGGGATGTGCCCGCAACCAAGGTACATGCCCTTGACCGGAATCGAACCTGGGACCCTTCAGTCTACAGGCCGACGCTCTATCCACTGAGCCAAACCAGTTAGGGCTCTAGTGAGAGTCTTAAGTGAATACATCTTCAGGATAAGGGGCCATTTTTCACAGGGCATTTTTTTTAATGTGAAAGTTAAAAGCACATATTAAAATATATTTTGAGTCCGGCCAGTGTGGCTCAATGGTTGAGCCTCAACTCATGAACCAGGAGGTCATGTTTCGATTTCCAGTCAAGGCACATGCCTAGGTTGCGGACTCGATCCCCAGTGTGGGGTGTTCAGGAGGCAGCAAATCAATGATTCTCATCGTTGATGTTTTTATCTCTCTCTCCCTCTCCCTTCCTCTCTCTGAAGTCAATGAAAACATTTTTTTAAAAAAAGATATATTTTCACTTGCTCCACAAGCCCCAATCAACCAGCAAAAGTTAAGTATACCAATAACAGAACACAAAAGGACAGGTTTTCTGCTCCTCACCCCACCCTCACCATCTGCTTTCCCAGATAGCCGCTCCCAGTTTAGGACCTTTTGTACCTGAGCAAAGTTTTTGATTGGGAGAAACTTTGACCTAGAAACAAGGTGGGAGAGTTTGCCTGATTGCTCTCAGATCCATTCACTGCCGCTCGTTCTGTATCACCAAAATCGGCCTGTTGCAAAGTCCATTTCTCATGTCCCTTGCCAACTGACATCCAGCTAGGTTTAGTCAAAGGGGGGCACTGGGCAGAGATTGGGGAGCAGGAGGAAAGGAGAAGTCAGAGTGTTTCTCCCCTTCGTCTCTCTTTTAGGCAGCATGCTTGGCCATGATTGCACCAACTCCATGGTTGCAATTCCTGCAGAGAAGCCTCCCGCTGGCTGAACCTAGCTGGAAGCCAGTTGGCAAGGGAGTCTGGGAAAGGCCATTTGCAGATCAGCCCCTTGTGCATGATCCAGAGCAGAATAGGGAAGTATGAGGACTGAATCTGAGAACAGCCAGCCAAATAACGAGCACAGAGTGCTGACTGAAACCTCACTGGGCCCTATCTTGGTAGGGAGAGTGAAGAATGATAGCTGGCTCCAATGCAGTCATGCGATATTAATGGAACATTTAGCAGGTGTTAGGAACTGTTCTAGGTTCTAAGAATGCTATGATCTATAAAATATTGTCTCAGCTCTCACAGACAGACCTGAGTTTGAATCCTAGCTCTTCATCCTTACTTGCACTTTACATATATTTTTATTGATTTCAGAGAGAAAGGGAGCAGGAGAGAGAGATAGAAACATCAATGAAGAGAATCATTGATCTGCTGCCTCCTGAACATCCCTACTGGGGATTGAGTCTGAAACCTGGGCATGTGCCCTTGACTGGAATCGAACCTGGGACCCTTTAGTCTGCAGGCTGACACTCTATCCACTGAGCCAAACCAGCTAAGGCTTCATCCTTACTTCTAGTTGGCTTTGGGCAACTTATTTGACCACTGCAAACCTCCTCCTCCATTGTGTAACAGGAGCTACTTCCTGGAATGGTAAGGGTTGCATGAGATAATTGCTTATAGTAGACATTCAGTGAACATTTGTTGGATAAATTGTACCTACTGAGACAGATACTGTGCAAGTAAAATGAAGTTACATTTCCGTGATTGCCTCCTCTGTGGCAGGCACATACATTACTTTAATTCCTATAACAGCTGTCCAAGCAGGGTAATAAGCAGCTTTAATAGAATAAGGGCTTTAACAATGGCATCTACAAACTATGACAGGAACTAGAGAGAGGGAATCTGTAGAGACTTCCCAGAGAAATATGGAGGATTTCATTGGTGGAAAAGGAGGCAGGGCCCAGAGAGGGAGGGACTTTGTAATAACAGCAGTAAAGATGACAATAGCTGCCAGGCCCTAAGCTACAGCGTCACTGAGTCTTCTTCCATGGAGAGCTCCAGCTCCCAGAGGTGTGTATCCTATCCACTCCACGTTATAGAGAAACCACAGTTTAGAGTTGCAAAGCAATGTCACCCAGCTAGTAAGACCAGGATTCCAGCCAGAATGTGCCCGACTCCAAAGCCAAAGCTCCAAGGAACCCCACGGTGCCCTCTGGGTTTATGGACCTATGGAGTTTTTTTTGTTTTGCTTTACTTTTTTTCAATCCTTACTTTTTGATTTTAGAAAAAGAGGAATACTTACTGAAATCGAACCCTCAACCTTTCAATTTATGGGATGACGCTCCAACCGACTGACCCCCCCCCCCACCTCCGCAGCCAGGGCTATGGATGTATGATTTTATTAAGAATTAACCAGCATACGGCAGCTGTGCAAATCACAAATCTGTGCACTTATGTCCAACAAACTCTCGCCTCCCTGGGGGAACTGGATTCTGAAGGCACTTAATTCTTTGGGAAGTCCCACCTGTTTGATTCCAGCTGCACAGCCTCCCCTCAGAGGAAGACTGGGGACACAGGGCTGCATCCTCGGTGGAGTGACGGGGGTGGGAGAGGTGGCTGAGACAAGTAACTCGCTCTCTAGAAATAAACTGTGTAACCTGAAGAGAGGAGTTAACTCTTTCAGGGGGTTACCATTTTGTTTAATTAATTCTCCAGGTTACTAAATGTCACTACATGGTCTCACAGAGTAAATGTATCTCTCAAGTGGGAGCCATTGACTAACCTACTTCAGGCATCAATTCTCCCACCTAGGTAGCTTTTCTTTAAAAGGCCAGTTGCAGCCCAGCCGGTGTGGCTCAGTGATTGAGTGTCAACCCATGAACCAAGAGGTTGCTGGTTCAATTTCCAGTCAGGGCACATGCCCAAGTTTCGGGCTCCATCCCCAGTAGGGAGTGTGCAGGAAGCAGCCCATTGATGATGCTTCTCTCTCATCACTCTCCCTTCCTCTCTTTCTAAAAATCAATAAAAACATATATTTTAAAAAAAGAATATACTGTTTAAAATAAATAAATAAATGGCCAGTTGGAGACAAGATCATTGCTTTTCTGCTCAATAGAAAGTGGGGAGGAGTCCTTAAAACTTTCCAAGATTACGTTTAATGACAAAATACTATTTCTTATTTTTCCTATGTCTCCCACCTTCTGTGTTGCTGGGGGAGAAGAGATGTCTATAATAACAAAAGCATAATATGATAATTAGACTGGGCATCCTTCCAGACAAAGCTGGGGCTGCAAGGGAAGCCTGGATCCGGGGTGCCAGAGGGAAGGAAGGCCTACTCTTGCATGAATTTCGTGCATCGGGCCTCTAGTTTGCAAATAAAAGGAGACCTTCTCTTCAAATTTCAGAGCTGTTCAATTATAAACACAGCCACCTGCAAAGTTGGAAATCAACTACAATCTTCTTTAAAGCCTTTTCAATGCAACTGCTAACCTGTCTAGATGTTTAACTTTCAGGTTTCAAAACCTGTCAGTTAAAACTTGCTTACTGTTACTCCTTTTCTCTGAAGCTACAAGCCTGAAGAGAAATTATATAGCAAATTGGAAACAAGGAACTAAGACTTGATAGCAACACAAAAGACCTGCTGACGGGCTCGGGTATGAGAAACTACAATCCTTGTTCTGAAAATGAATAAGGATTAGAGAGTTCATCTCCTGGCGGCCTCTAATGAGGTTGTGCCTTCTCAGTTCGGAAACAAGCAGTCAATTGATCCCTTCACAAGAACACCTGGTGTATTTTGAGGAAAAAATTAGTCAAACCTGTTGTTGCCAGTCAATTCCGTTAAATTGTGTCATTGGTAGTAATGGATAGACACAGCTCATTAAAAATACCACTTGGGGGAATCCTAAGGCAACGGGGCAGTCATTACTAAACTAATTCTATTGGCCTGAAAGAGTTAATTCTACTCCTAAAGGGAAGCAATTTACTTTCTATTCCCCAGGAGGATGAGCCAGCCTCTTTCAGAGCTTAATACAATGAAGCTGTTTTATACCAGCCCTCCCTTCCACTCCCCAAATTGAAAGCCCCCTGACAGTTGACAAGCCCAAGATGGGGTGCGTTGGGAGGGTCACCTCGCATTCTTCCATGTGGGGCCCCTGTAAGTTGAGGCGACAGGGTAATGCTGAGTAAATCCACGCAGGCAAGGAACAAACGTAAGGACAAATCCCCTGACTTGTGTGTCTGGATTCTAAACACCTCCCTGGATTCTAATAGCAAAGCCAGATCAATCCATCAACAGGAGTGGCTAAGGGATACCTGATTTATATGCAACCTCAGCAGTGTATCACTGGGCACAGAATGCCAGTGTCAACAGTTCTGCACAGGCTCCAGTCCTGGCCGACAGAGAACAGAGGCCGTCGTCCTCATTGCTAAGGAGAAGAGAGCAGGAGAGGACAGAATAATCCACACATTCTCTCACGGATACTTTTTCATTTTTTAACAATTTGTTATGAAAAATGTCAAACGTAGATCAAAATCGACATAATATTTTAATGACCCCCTAAGTACCAATTACCCAGATGCAATAATTAATAACTTACCGACAATCTTATTTCATCGGTACCCCCATCTATTCCCTGCCATTATGCTATCTTGAAGCAAATCCCAGACTTTCTATCATTTCGTCCATAAATATTTCAGTGTGTATCTCTAAAAGATAAGGGTTCTTTATATTATTATCAAATACAAAACAATTACTCCTTTAAAAAAATACTCTTTTGACACATGTGACAACATGGATGAACCGTGAGAACAATGTGCTAAATGAAATAAGCCATTTACAAAAGGACAAATGCATAATTCCACTTATACGAGGTTCCTAGAGTATTAAATTCATAGAGACAAAAAGTGGATGGTGATTGCTGGGGGTTGGGGGAGGAGAGAATGGGATTATTGTTCAATTGTACAGTTTCAATTTGCAAGATGAATAGAGTTCTGTGTTTGGACAGTGGTGATGGTAGCACAACAATGTAAACTTATTACCAATGAACTGTACATTTAAAAATGATTAAGATGGTAAATTTTATGTTAGATATATGTATTTTACCACAGTTTTTTAATTTATTAAAAATAAAACCCTTCACATCATAAACTGTTTACTAAGTGTTTAATCCTATATAATAAAGAGCTAATATGCTAATTAGACTTGAACAGCAGAACGACCATCCAGATGACTTCCGGACAACTGTCCGGACAACCTTCCGGATGAAGCCACGGGCTGCCACGGCCAAGCCCCTTGCACAAATTTCATGCATCAGACCTCTAGTTATTATACAAATGTCATAAATTTTGTTCAGTTTGTTTGCTTGGATCAGAATCCGCTTAAGGTTCACACATTGTGGTTGGTTGTCAGGACTTTTTATTTTTTTATATATATATATATATTTTTTATTGATTTCAGAGAGGAAGGGAAAGGAAGAGAGAGATAGAAACATCAATGGTGAGAGAGAATCATTGATCGGCTGCCTCCTGCACACCCCCTACTGGGGATCGTGCCTGCAACCCTGGCATGTGCCCTTGACTAGAATCAAACCTGGGACCCTTCAGTCCACAGGCTGACATTCTATCCACTGAGCCAAAATGGTAGGGCTTGTCAGGTCTTTTTAAATTTATATGTTCCTGCTTCATGTTTTTCCCTCATTGCAATTTATTTATTGAAGAAACTTTTTTTAAAAGTATATTTTATTGATTTTTCACAGAGAGTAAGGGAGAGGGATAGAGAGTCAGAAACATCAATGAGAGAGAAACATCTATCAGCTGCCTCCTGCACACCCCCCACTGGGGATGTGCCTGCAACCACGGTACATGCCCTTGACCGGAATCGAACCCGGGACCCTCCAGTCCGCAGGCCGACGCTCTATCCACTGAGCCAAACCGGTCAGGGCTGTTGAAGAAACTTTTCCTGTAGTTTCCCACAGTCTAGATTTTGCTGTTTGCATCTCTGTGGAGTCCTCTATTCTCTGTTTTCTGGAAAATTGGAAGTTGAATCAGGAAAACAGATCAGATTTAAATTTGATATTTTTGGCAAGACCACTGCCTAGGTTCAACTATATTACTGTAAGTGTGTATGATTGGCCCAAAATGTGAGTGCGCAAAGATTAATCAACAAACTGATGAGCAATTTAGTATGGGCTCCCCATTGACAGTAACCTTGGGAAGGGGGCAGGAAAAATGAGAGGAGATTTAAAAAAAAAAATGTTCTGACAGAATTCTAGCCATCAAGGCACCTGCAATTTTGTTAAAGCGAAACTGTTGCATGTGAAACAATTACATAAGAATAAGTTGTAAAGCTGTGCCCAGAAACTCCATCACATTCCACGGGTAAGATAATCTAAAATGGTTTTAGGCAGGACAGAATTCCTGAAAGGGGTCGTGAAGGACTGATAAGATTTTGGAAGAAAGAAGTCATTCAATGAAGTGAAACAAAGAAAAGCACAAAATTGGAACTGGGTACAAAAGTTAGAAATGACAATACAGAAGCATGAAAACCCAGCAGAGATATACAAATTGGAAGAAATCTACTGATCTCTAGAGAATAAGGCAAATCAGATGTTACTTATGTTTTGGCACTTCAGCAACATTCTGAAGACCTGCTTTGAGGATCTGATATCCACTCTTTCTAGAGATTAAACACATGAAAAATAGTTTCATGAAAAATACAGTCAGAATTTGATAAGGTGTTTATGATTAGCCTCAAAATACTCTGGGGGAGAGGGATATACATGAAAAAAAGATTGGGGAAAAAAAGAAAGAAAAAAAGATTGATAACTAGTTGGTAATTTTTGGTGCTGAGTGATGGGCTTATAATGCCATTATCTGTATTTTTGTGTACGTTTGAATAATTTAAAAAGTTATTTTTAAATCTATTACTGTTGGGGTCAAGGGTCCTTCCCACATCTCACGTTTCCAATGTTATAGAAAAAAAGGATTCACTGGACCAGAAGATGCAGAGCTTGTCTCTTCTGTGACTAAGCTGTTTAATTCTGAGCCAATTACTTCACCCCTGTGGGCTCAACTCCCTTCTCTATAAAATTTACTGAATGCCTACTACATGCAGGAATTGCAAAATGCACTTTATATACATGATCTCAGTGGTAGACACAATGTCATTCTTAGAGTCTAAAGTCTTTTTCCCACTCTGGTGTTCCAGGAATTATCCCTTTAACTTTCATTTCATTTTTCAATAAACCCATGTTCCAGGTACTTTGCTAAGCTCTGAAGACATAGGGAGAGAAGAGACAGCTCCTGTCTTCAAGGAGTTTATGATCAAAAGGAGAAACCAAGGGACACCACCTCAGGATGATCTTAAATTAAACCTGGACACCTTTTGGCTTTGGGCCTTTTTAAAGTCTCTTGAGCATTTTTAATAGAAATAAATTCGGGCTTCACAAAATTATATTTTTAAAAAAAAGGAGCTTATGATCTAGAAAGACTAGCGTTCTCTGGATGGAGACTGTCTGCTTCATGAAGTGTTAAAGTTGTTATCACCTTAAAAAAAAAAAAGACCAGTAAGAAAGATTGCAATACAACTGATAAATGTTTTAATAACTGCTGTGTGTTGAACAATAACTAACTAAATAAGATGCTAAATGTTTTACATTATTGATATTGTATATCTCTACAATATGAGAAAACTGTGAGATGATATAATGACAGAAATAGCATAGAGTGCTATGGGATCAAGCAGGAGGGACACCCATCCCAGATTAAGGGGGTCAGAGAAGGTTTTATAAAGGAGACAATGTCTTTGCTGTCTTTTTTTATTACTTTATTTTAATTGTGGTAAAATATACATAACATAAAATTTACCACTGTAACCATTTTAAGTACAGTTTAGTGGCATTAAGTATATGCACATTGTTGTACAACCATCACCACCATCCTTCGCCAGTACTTTTCATCTTCTTAAACTGAAACTCAGTACCAATTTAACAATAGTTCCCCATCCTCCCACCCCTCTCAGCCCATGATAACCACCATTCTACTTAGTGTCTCTGTGGACTTGGCTGCCCTAAATACCTCATAAGAATAGAATCATACAATATTTGTCCTTTTGTGACCAACTTATTTAACTTAGTATAATGTCTTCAAAGTTTATCCATGTTGTAGTATTTGTCAGAATTTCCCTCCTTTATACTTACCAATTTTATTTTAGCTTTTTATTTTTTTAAATACAATTGACAAACAATATTATATTATTAATTTTAGGTATACAACTTAATAATTAGACATTTATATAACTTACAAAATGATTATCCTTATGAGTCTAATACTTATCTGGCACCATACATAGTTATTACAATATGATTGGCTATATTCCCCATGTTGTGCATATTCAGATCCTCTGCCCATTTTTTTTAATGATTGGTTGGTTTTGAGTTGTTAAGTTGTATGAGTTCCTTAGATATTTTGGATATTAAACCCTTATCAGATATATCATTAACATATATCTTCTCCCATTCAGTAGGCTGTCAGTTTGCTGGTGGAGAATTTTTTTCCTTTTTAAGGCTAAATAATATTACATTATATGAATATATCACATATTATCCATGCATTTGTTGATGGGCAGTTGGTTTGCTTCCATCTTTTGGCTATAGTTACAAAGCTGCTATAAACATAGGTGTACAAACATCTCTTCAAGACCCTACTTTCAATTCTTTTGGCTATATATTATGTTAAGTCTTGAAGAGTGAGAAGGAATTAGACAAAAAGGAGAAGACAAGCATTCCAAGAAGAGTGAACAACATGTGCAAAGGCACAGAGAGCTACAGTTCCCCACAGCTGAAGAATAGACAGAGGCAGTGAGTGGTGAGAGGTAAGGCTACAAAAGGAGGCAGGGGCAAGACCTTTAAGGGCCTCACATACCATGGGGAACGGACAGTGGAAGCTAAAAGCAGAACTCAGACCGAGTCCCTGATTTTACTGATATTCTTAAAGGGTCCACTTCAATGTAATTTTAAACAATTCTTCAAAAACAATGTTTTGACAGCAAAGACTTTGGCCCTAATGGAAATGACACTAGATGACAGACACATTGTGGTGACTCCAGTCTTATGTTTCCCCCACAAAGTCCCCCTCACTTTACAGGTGTTTAATAAACAGCAATGGAATGTTCAATTGACTATTTATGGTCAATGGATATGTGCTATTTTATAAAATCTCTTGTTCAAAATAATGTTCTATAATGTATTGCTTTTATTTGACTGAACTCTTTTCAGAATCAACTAAGCCAGAGCACAGATCCGATCATAGGTGTCTGCATTCAACTCTCCTGCTTGCTTTCTCTGCAATACAGGATGAAGCCCTTCAGTGGTGAAAATGGTGCCAGGTAAACTTGGAGCCCACACAGGTGTGAATGATTTTATGACAATGCAACCCAAAATCTATTCATTCCTATAAAGAGTCTTTATCCCATGTGAACCCAGTTACATTCTAGAGAACTAGATGGCATGTTTATGTGAGTGTGTGTGTGTGTGTGTGTGTGTGTGTGTGTGTGTATTAGTTGGAGACTCTGGTGACAAGTTCATAAATAATGTTCATGTGTTCTTTAGGTTAACTATTTTGGTATTCATGTTTATCCTTTTGTTTATAATGTAAAATAATAGTAACAATCAAGAACCACTATATTAACTTTTCTACCGAAGTCATTTATCCAATGGAAGTTTGGTTTGTGTATGTGGTGGGGGTTGTGTGGGGGGTGGTGTACAGTAAGGTGGGGATATGCGACCTTGGTCACTTCAGTTGTTGCTGGTAAGATGGTTCACAAACCCGAAAATTCTATGAACCCAAAGCTCTGGACTTGAAATCCTGCAACATGGCCTTAGTCAATGGAGGTGGAGTTTGCAGTGACCTTAACGTCATAGAGCAATGCAAAAGTCAGCAATATGAACTGGCAGCCTACCAAGTGAGCAATGTCCCCAAATACACAAATGAAGATGCTATGACAAAGCAAAGGGCAGTCTGGTCCTAACCTGTTAGGGAGTGGTCAAGTTACACTTGAAGTTTGGTGTTCAGCTCTAGTTATCATGAAGTCTTAAAAGCAACTCTGAAGCATGTGCATGATAAGAATTTTCATTAAATTCCCTTTTACTCAATTTGACTATTTTTAATAGGCACACTATATTGCTTAGGATTTAAGTTCAACTATATATAACAGAGATTCATCTTACCTCACCCTGCCAGTCCAAAATGGCTTAAACAAGACAGCAGTTTATTTCTCTTTCAGACATAAGCACAACTATAGGCAGTAAAAGATGGAGAAGAGCCTCAGTTACCATCCCATCCCACACCCCAGATGTTGCCCTGCCCACGTGGCCAAAGATAGCCCACTGCCAAGTTCTTATTACAAGCCACAGAGTAGAGGAAGGTGAAAGGATGCTGTAAAGATGAATCCCAGAAATGGTACTTCTAATGGCCAGAATTCATCACAGGCCACAAGAACTGTTGAGGGATTAAATGAGGTGATGTCTACAAGCACTGTGCTAATATTCCCAGAGAGGTTGCCTATCTTGTTCCACTCCTGGCACCCTTTGATAAAGTTAAAGGAAGGTATCATTATGCTAGGGACTGGTTAATATTTGAATTAAGCAGCAAAAAATAAATTTAATCAACAAAACAGAAACTTTAAAATAGTTACTTAAAAATAAAATAAAAGTGTAACTGTAACATAACAGGAATAAGAATTCAGATTTAGAGTTAGATAAACTCTCTGCTCAGGGGATTTTAAGCAAGATATTTAATCTCCTTAAATTTCAGTCTCCCTATCTGTAAAATATGGCTAAAATGTAGTTCACAGATGTGTTGAAGGATTAAAATGAAATGTCTACAAGTGTACTAATCATGACTCTCTTGGTTTAAATATTAAAACCCTGGTTAAAATTAATTTTTAAAATATTTTTATTATTAAAATATATGATTTTATTGATTTTAGAGAAAAAGAAAGAGGGAGAGGGGGAGGGAGAGAGAGAGAGAGAGAGAGAGAGAGAGAGAGAAACATCATTCCTTTGCCTCCTGTCAATACCCTGACTGTCAATCGAACCTGTAACCTGGACATGTGCCCCTGCCAGGAATTCAACCAGCGACGTTTTCATGCAAGGGATGATGCTCAACCAAGCCACCCAGGCCAGAGCTAAAATTTAAATATTTTTTAAATTTTTATTTATTGATTGATTTTTTTAAATATATATTTTATTGATTTTTCACAGAGAGGAAGGGAGAGGGATAGAGAGTTAGAAACATCCATAAGAGAGAAACATTGATCAGCTGCCTCCTGCACACCCCCAACTGGGGATGTGCCTGCAACCAAGGTACATGCCCTTGGCCGGAATCGAACCTGGGACCTATCAGTCTGCAGGCTGACGCTCTATCCACTGAGCCAAACCGGTTAGGGCTTTATTGATTGATTTTAGAGAGAGAGGAAGGGAGAAAGAAACATCAATTGGTTGTTCTATTTATTGATGCATTCATTGGTTGATTCTTGTATGTGCCCTGATCCAGGATAACCCACAACCTTGGTGTATCCAGACAACACTCCAACCAACTGAGCTACCTGGCTGGGGTTAACTTAATTTTTTAAAAAGGAGTTTATTGGAGCCTGCCTCGAGCCTAAGAGCAGCAGCCTCATGTGGCCTGCCCCTGTCCAAGGAGCAGCAGCTGTGTGAGCAGCCCGCTTCTCTGTCCGAGGAGCAGCAGCCACACGAGTCTGAGTCCGACAGCAGTCGGACCTGTCTGAGGAGCAGCAGCCACATGAGCAGTCTTCCTATGTCTGAGGAGAGGCAGCCCTGCACAGCCGCCCCCATCCGAGGAGCAGCAGCTGCGCACAGCCTGCACCCTGCACTAGTCCGAGGAGCAGCAGCTGCACAAGCATCTTGCCCTCGCCCAAGCAGCAGCAGCTGCATGAGCAGCCTGCCCAATCTGAGGAACAGCAGCTGTGTGAGCAGCCCGCCCCCATTCGAGGAGCAGCGGCAGCCCACCCTGGTCCGAGGAACAGCAACCACACGAACAGACTGCCCACATCCGAGGAGTGGCAGCTCTATGCAGCACGCACCAGTCCGAGGAGCAGAGCCACAACAGCCTGCACCTGTCCGACGAGCAGCAGCCGGTCCTACGAGCAGTAGCCCCAAAAGCAACCCACCACATCAGAGGAACAACAGCAGTGTGCAGCCAGCCCCCATTCAAGGATCAGCAGCCACGTGAGCAGTCCGCCACAGTTCAAGGAGTAGCAGCTGCATTGTAGCCCACCCCATCCAAGGAACAGCAGCCTCGTGATCAGCACATCCTCTGTCTGAGGAATAGCAGCTGTGTGTGAAGCCTCCCCGCACCAGCCAGAGGAGCCACCACAGCGGTGAACAGCACCCACCACAGGAGCTCCTGCCAACTGAGGAGCAGCTGCTACAACAACCACCAGAGGAGCAACCACAGCCCGAGGAGCCACTGCCACCCAAGGAGCAGCCCCTGAACGACTCAACATCTAGATATGTCGGTGAGATCAAACATGGGTAGACAAAGAAAGCCCCAAAGGAAAGAAAAGGAAGACTCGCCAGAAAAGCAGCTAAGTGAAACCAAAGCATGCAGCATGACAGAAAAAGAATTCAGATTAAGGGTCCTAGAATGCATAAACCGGATGGAGGAAAAAAATCAACAACTTATGCAAGAAGCAAGAAGAAACAGATGAAAAAATCAATAAATTATGTAAGAACCCAAGAATAAATGAAGAGTGATATAGCTGCAATAAAAAACACCATTGAAAGTTTCAACAGTAGACTAGGAGAAGCAGAGAACCGAATTAGCGAATTAGAAGACAGGGAAACAAAACACACCCAAACTGAACCGCAATTAGAGAAAAAAATTAAAAGACAGGAGAAGAGCCTGAGGGAGCTATGGGACAACATGAAATGAAACAACATACGAATAATAGGGGTGGCAGAAAAACAGAAAGAGGAACAAGGGTTAGAAAACCTATTTGAAGAAATAATATCAAAAAACTTCCCTGAGGTGGGGAAGAAAAAAGTCACACAAGCACAGAGAGTCCCAAACAAGGTGAACCCGAAAAGACCCACACCAAGACACATCATAATTACCATAGCAAATATTCAGGATAAAGAGAGAATCTTAAAGGCTGCAAAAGAGAGACGGAAAGTTACATACAAGGGATCTCCCATTAGATTATCAAATGATTTCTCAACAGAAACACATCAGGCCAGAAAAGAATGGACGGAAATTTACGAAGTGATGCAAAGCAAAGGACTGAATCCAAGAATACTCTATCCAGCAAGGCTATCATTCAAAATTGAAGGGGAAATAAGAAGCTTCACAGACAAAAAAAGGCTAAGGGAGTTTATCACCACCAAGCCAGCAATGCAAGAAATGCTAAAGGGACTGGTGTAAAAAAGAAGAAATAAAAAGGTCAGAAAGAAAACAGCCATAAAAAATAGAAATGGCTACAAACAAGTACCTTTCAATAACTTTAAACGTAAATGGACTAAATGCTCCAATCAAAAGACATCGAGTGGCTGAATGGATAAAAAAACATGACCCATACATTTGCTGTCTACAAGAGACCCACCTCATTAGAAGGGACTCACACAGACTGAAAGTGAAGGGATGGAAAAATATCTTTCAGGCAAATGGAAATGAAAAAAAAGCTGGGGTAGCAACACTTATATCGGACAAAATAGACCTCAAAGTGAAGGCCATGACAAGAGATAAGGGAGGCCACTTCATAATACTAAAGGGATCAATACAACAAGAGAATATAACCCTGATAAACATATATGCACCCAATGCAGGAGCACCCAAATACATTAAAAAAATTCCTGGAAGATATCAAGGGAGAAATCAACAATACAATCATAGTAGGGAACTTTAATACACCACTGACATCACTGGATAAATCCTCTAGACAAAAAATCGGCAAAGAAACAGCAATCCTAAATGACTCACTAGATCAGGTGGACCTAATTGACATCTTCAGAACATTTCACCCCAAAGCCACAAAATATACGTCCTTCTCAAGTGCTCATGGGACATATTAAAAAATAGACCACATATTGGGTTACAAACAAAGTCTCCCCAAATTCAAGAAGATTGAAATCATACCAAGCATCTTCTCAGACCACAAGGGCATAATATTAGAAATAAACTACAATAAAAACAACTCAAAATACTCAAACACTTGGAAGCTGAAGAGCATGTTATTAAATATTGATTGGGTTACCAATGAGATCAAAGAAGAAATTAAAAACATCCTGGAAACTAATGACAATGAAAACACAACAATCCAAAACCTATGGGACACAATGAAAGCAGTCCTGAGAGGGAAGTTTATAGCTCTACAGGCCTATCTCAACAAACAAGAAAAAATGGTAGTAAATCATCTAACTCTACAACTCAAAGAATTAGAAAGAGAGCAACAAAAAAAGCCCAGAGTGAGCAGAAGGAAGGAGATAATAAAGATTAGAGCAGAAATCAATGAAATAGAGACTAAAAATCAATACAGAAAATCAATGAAACGAAGAGCTGGTTCTTTGAAAGGATAAACAAGATTGATGAGCCTCTAGCCAGGCTCACCAAGAAGCAAAGAGAGAGGACCCAAATAAACAAAATCAGAAATGATAGAGGCGAAATAACAACAGACCCCACAGAAATACAAATGATTGTTAAAAAATACTATGGGAGAAACCAAGATGGCGGCATAGGTAAACACCGGAGATTGCTGCCTCACACAACCACTTCAAAAATACAACTAAAAGACGGAACGGACATCACCCAGAACCACAGGAAGGCTGGCTGAGTGGAAATTCTACAACTAGAAGGAAAGAGAAAAGCATACTGAGACTCAGAGGAGGTGTGGTGCGGAAGTAAAATACTAAGGTGTGGAGGTGCATGCGGAGTGGGCTGGCAGCTGAGGGCGCAGTTGTCTTTGTCAATTGGGAGGGAGTCTCAGGCTCTGAGCTCCAGCTCCGGGTGAGTCTCTGGGGACCCAGACTTAAATGGGAGAAGCGAAACTGTCTGGCAACGGTCGGAACTCGAGGGCAGCTTTCTCTCCGAGGTACTTGCAGCAATTGCTGGGACACTGAGAAGCAGAGCCTCTGAAGGCAGGACTGAGAGCAACCATAACTGCTCGCTCCACCCTCCCTGTTGATCCCCTGGGACCCGCCCCGCCCAAGCCTTGCACGCAGGCATTTGCTGGATAACCTCAGGCAGAGGCTAGATTAGCACCTACCTAGAGATCAGAACAGAAGTTATCCCACTGCAGACACAGCTGATTCTCACAGCCAATTGGCCTGGAGGTCAAATCCCCCCGTGTTACCTACAACAATCAAGGCTTAACTACAACAAGACTGTGCACAAAGACCACAAGGGGGTGCATCAAGAAAGCATAAAAAATGCGGAGAAAAAGAAACAGGACACAAACGACAGAAATGGAGGAAAGCAAACTGCTGGATATAGAGTTCAAAACCACACTTTTAAGGTGTTTCAAGAACTGTCTAGAAGCCGCTGATAAATTTAGTAAGGCCCTCGAAAAGACTGGGGAGACCGCCGATAAATGTAGTGAGATCCTCAAGAAATCTAGTGAGACCCTCGATGTTGTGATAAAGGACCAACTAGAAATTAAGCATACACTGACTGAAATAAAGAATATTATACAGACTCCCAACAGCAGGCTAGAGGATTGCAAGAATCAAGTCAAAGATTTGAAATATGAAGAAACAAAAAACACCCAACCAGAAAAGCAAAATGAAAAAAGAATCCAAAAATACAAAGATAGTGTAAGGAGCCTCTGGGACAGCTTTAAGTGTACCAACATCCGAATTATAGGGGTGCCTGAAGAAGAGAGAGAGCAAGATATTGAAAACCTATTTGAAGAAATAATGAAAGAAAACTTCCCCTACCTGGTGAAAAAAAATAGACTTCCAAGTCCAGGAAGCGCAGAGAACCCCAAACAAAAGGAATCCAAAGAGGACCACACCAAGACACATCATAATTAAAATGCCAAGAGTAAAAGACAAAGAGAGGATCTTAAAAGCAGCAAGAGAAAGAAACTCAGTTACCTACAAGGGAGTACCCATGCCACTGTCAGCTGATTTCTCAACAGAAACTTTGCAGGCCAGAAGGCAGTGGCAAGAAATATTCAAAAGTGATGAATGCCAAGAACCTACAACCAAGATTACTCTACACAGCAAAGCTATCATTCAGAATTGAAGGTCAGATAAAGAGCTTCACAGATAAGAAAAAGCTAAAGGAGTTCATCACCACCAAACCAGTATTATATGAAATGCTGAAAGGTATCCTTTAAGAAGAGGCAAAAGAAGAAACAGGTAAAGATACAAATTATGAACAACAAATACACATCTATCAACAAGTGAATCTAAAAATCAAGGGAATACATAATCTGATGAACAGAATGAACTGGTGATTATATAGAATCAGGGGCATAGAAACGGATGACTGACTATTCTTGGGGGGGAAAGGGGTGTGGGGGATGCGCGAAGAGACCTGGACAAAAAATCACGCACCTATGAATGAGGACAGTGGGGTGGGGAGTAAAGGCGGAGGGGTGGGGTGGAAAACTGGGGTGGAGGGGAGTTGTGGGGGGGAAAAAAGAGGAACAAATGTAATAATCTGAACAATAAAGATTTAATTAAACAAAAAAATACTATGGACAACTCTACTCCAACAAAGTAGACAACCTGGAGGAAATGGACATATTCCTAGAAAAATACAACATTCCAAAACTCAATCAGGAAGAATCTAAAAATCTCAACAGGCCAATAACTATGAAAGAAATTGAAGCAGTCATCAAAAAGCCTCCAGCAAACAAAAGCCCAGGACCAGACAGCTTCCCAGAGGAGTTTTACCAAACATTCAAGGAAGAACTAAAGCCTATCCTCCTCAGACTACTACTAAAAATTCAAGAGGAAGGAACACTTCCAAGCTCATTCTATGAAGTCAGCATCACCCTAATACCAAAACCAGGTAAAGACAACACAATGAAAGAGAATTACAGGCCAATATCCCTCATGAACATAGATGCCAAAATCCTCAACAAAATCTTAGCAAATCGGATCCAGCAGTACATCAGAAAGATCATACACCATGACCAAGTAGGACTTATCCCAGGAATGCAAGGATGGTACAACATCCCCAAATCAATAAACGTGATACATCACATAAACAAATTCAAAGAAAAAAAACACATAGTCATATCAATTGATGCAGAAAAAGCGTTTGACAAAATTCAACACCCATTTTTGATAAAAACTCTCAGCAAGGTGGGAATAGAAGGATCATACCTCAACATACTAAAAGCCATATATGACAAACCCACAGCCAACATCATAATCAATGAGCAAAAACTAAAACCATTTCCCCTGAGAACAGGAACAAGACTGGGATGCCCCCTCTCACCACTCCTATTCAACATAGTACTGAAAGTACTAGCCATTGCGATCAGACAAGAAGAAGAAATAAAAGGCATCCAAACTGGAAAAGAAGAAGTAAAACTGTCCTTATTTGCAGATGACATGATATTATACATAGAAAACCCTAAAGACTCCATCAAAAAACTACTAGACTTAATACATGAATTTGGCAGTGTAGCAGGATACAAAATTAACTCCAAGAAATCTATGGCATTTCTATACACCAATAGTGAACTTACAGAAACGGAGACTAAAAAAACAATCCCATTTACCATCACACCAAAAAAATTAAGCTACCTAGGAATTAACTTAACTAAAGAGGTAAAAGACCTCTACTCAGAAAACTATAGCACGTTGAAAAAAGAGATAGAGGAAAACATAAACAGATGGAAGAACATACCGTGTTCTTGGATTGGTAGAATCAACATCATTAAAATGTCCATACTACCCAAAGCAATCTATAAATTCAACGCACTTCCCATTAAAATACCAACGGCATATTTCACAGATCTAGAACAAACTCTCCAAAAATTCACCTGGAATAAAAAAAGACCCCGAATAGCTGCAGCGATCCTGAGAAAGAACAAAGTAGGTGGGATCTCAATACCAGATATCAAGCTGTATTACAAAGCCACTGTTCTCAAAACTGCCTGGTACTGGCACAAGAACAGATATATAGATCAATGGAAAAGAATAGAGAGCCCAGAAATCAGCCCCAACCAATATGCTCAATTAATATTTGACAAAGGAGGGAAGAACATACAATGGAGTCAAGATAGCCTCTTTAATAAATGGTGTTGGGAAAATTGGACAGATACATGCAAGAAAATGAAACTAGACCACCAACTTACACCATACACAAAAATAAACTCCAAATGGATAAAGGACTTAAATATACGACGGGAAACCATAAAAATACTAGAAGAATCCAAAGGCAACAAAATCTCAGACATATGCAGAAGCAATTTCCTCACTGATACAGCTCCTAGGGCATTGGAAACAAATGGGACTACATCAAAATAAAAAGCTTCTGCACAGCAAAAGAAACCATCAACAAAACAACAAGAAAACCCACTGCATGGGAGAACATATTTGCCAATGTTATCACCGATAAGGGTTTAATCTCCAACATTTATAGGGAACTCATACAACTTAACAAAAGGAAAATAAACAATCCAATCAAAAAATGGGCAAAGGACCTAAATAGACACCTTACAAAAGGGGACATTCAGAAAGCCAAGAGACATATGAAAACATACTCAAAGTCACTAATCATCCAAAAGATGCAAATCAAAACAACAATGAGGTACCATCTCACACCTATCAGAATGGCTATCATCAACAAATCCACAAACGACAAGTGCTGGAGAGGATGTGGAGAAAAAGGAACACTCTTGCACTGCTGGTGGGAATGCAGACTGGTGCAGCCACTATGGAAGACAGTATGGACTTTCCTCAAAAAACTAAAAATGGAACTCCCATTTGACCCTGTGATCTCACTTCTAGGAATATATCCCAAGAAACCAGAAACACCAATCAGAAAAGATAGATGCGCCCCTATGTTCATAGCAGCACAATTCACCATAGCTAAGATCTGGAAACAGCCTAAGTGCCCATCAGCAGATGAATGGATTAGAAAACTGTGGTACATCTACACGATGGAGTACTATGCTGCTGTAAAAAAGAAGGAACACTTACCATTTGCAACGGCATGGATGGAACTTGAGAGCATTATGCTAAGTGAAATAAGCAAGTCAATGAAGGAAAAATACCACATGATCTCACTCATTTATGGATAATAAAGACCATTATAAACTTATGAACAAAAATAGATACAGAGGCAGAGCTGCCTCGAACAAACTGGCAAACTACAGTGGGAAGGCCGGGGAGGGTTGGGAGCAGAAGGGGGAGAGGGGTAAGAGATCAACCGAAGGACTTGTATGCATGCATATAAGCATAACCAATGGACACAAGACACTGGGCGGGTAGGGGAGGCCGGGGGAATATCAAGGGGCGGGGGAGGAGACATATGTAATACTCTTTGTAATACTTTAAGCAATAAAACAATAAAAAAAAGGAGTTTATTGGCTCCTATAAGAGGGGAAGTCCATGGACATGACTATGTGTGTAACGTCTGCCTCCTGAATGACACACTGAGCTCTGTGAAGATAGGAATTGAATCTGTGTTATTCACATGGGTCAAAACAAATTTCTCAAATCAATTCATAAATGAATGGGAAGTCAAAGGCTGTGCTCAAGGTAATACAATTAGTGCAGAACCAAGACCAAAACTGGGTCTCCAAACCCTTATGTTGTTATCATACCATACACCTTTTACAGGTGAAAAAAGAAGGCCCAGAGGACAAAGTCACTTACCTGACCTTGTGCAGACAATTAGTGGCAGGACAAGGCCTGGAATCCAGAATGTTTAATGCTTAGCCCAGTTCTCTTTTCACTATAATATAAATAGTGCTTTATTTCCAAACCCTAGGAGGTCCTACCTCAGAAAAAGTCAAGATGTTCACAAGATTCTCGATTATGGGTGCAAACAATTTGCTTAAATTCATTTTGATTTTTAAAATAAGTAATAATAATAATATGTAATATGGAAACTTTAAATTCTAAATCAGGAATAAAAAGCTATAAAAGATATTTTGGGTTACATTGGGATCATTTAGATATAGACTATATATTAAATGACTATTAAATAAATGTTAATGACCTTGAATATGAGAATAGTATTGTGATTAAGAAGAAGAATATCACTTTTCTTTTTTTAAATATATTTTATTAATTGTTTACAGAGAAGAAGGGAGAGAGATAGAGAGTTAGAAACATAGATCAGCTGCCTCCTGCACACCCCCCACTGGGGATGTGCCCGCAACCAAGGTACATGCCCCTGACCGGAATCGAACCTGGGACCCTTCAGGCCGCAGGCCGACGCTCTATCCACTGAGCCAAACCGGTTAGGGCATGGACTGAATGTTCTTGAGCATCTCCAGGAAAGCCTGCGGGGGATGGTGCCTCCACATTCTGGAAGGTGTTCTGGACTCTGCCCCACAGGAAGAAGTATTTCGCCTCCAGCCGGATGAATCCGAAGTGGTTCTCATCAAACAGGATGAAGACTCCAGGGAAGCACTCGTGGTAGGCTAAGCCAGGTAAGGTAACAGTGTCCACGCCATAGAAACACATCCTGCAGGTTCCGGGGTAGTTCTGGTCTCTTGAGAGCACGCCCACAGGCAGAACAAACGGGACAGGCTGCTCCTCCGAAGCTGCAGCCCTGGACTCCCCGACGCTGGGCTGGGCAGGGCTCTGCCAGCCATGGCCCTCGCTTTCCTCAGTCCCGTCTTCTTGCTGCTGCTGCTGCTGCTGCTGCTGCTGCTGCTGCTGCTGCTGCTGCTGCTCCCGGATCACCTGCTCGGCAATCTCCTGGACCACGCGGGAGAGCTCATTGAAGTTGCGGAAGATCTCACCATCTCGAAGCTGGATGCGGCGCATGAGGTGGATCTCTAACGTCCGGATGGGGTCTCCCGTGATCTTGGTGACCCTGGCATACTTCCCATGGAAGCTGAGCATGGCAATCTTTAGGCCGAAGCCATCGTAGTAGTCTTGGAAGAGGCCTGGTCTGATGAGGTCGTCCGGGTGGCTCGGCGGGAGGTAGAGGCGGCGGTAGGTCAGCCAGTCATACCGCTGTCTGTCCTCCAGCACCAGCCCCCCTTCTTCCCTAAGCCGCGTTGGTGAATCCGTTCCGTGGTCTTTCTTCTTGCACCGGGTGGTGAACCTGTCCTTCAGAATCTGCATGTGGCGGTTGTGGGGCCTGCTGTCGAGGCCTTCCATGCACTCCACCGTGGCTGATTTCCTCTCCGTCAGGCGAATTCTGAACGAGAGCTTGAAATGTATTGAGCCACCCACATGGGTGTGAAGGGAAGCCCTGTATGTCCAACCAGTAATGCATAAGCCGTCCACCACTACATTCACTAGTATTCTATAGCGCTCAGTATCTAGCTGCCACAAGCCCAAAATGTTTCTGTATGGGAACAGCTTCGCATAGACTTCTCGATAAGACATACCCATCATCTCCAGGTTCTGCAAGTTTTCACGAATGCCAAACTCCTCCCGGCAGCACCTTCTCCAGTTGCTGTCGATGTGCAGGATGTGGTGGAATTTGGTGCAGGCCTGGGCCAGGCTGGGCAGGTCGGTGGCGGGAACCCAGGCGAAGATCTCCACCAGCATCTCCACCGGTAGGTCCTGCAGCGAGCAGTGCGGGGGCGGCGGAGGCTGCATGGGGCTCGCGATTCCTCCATTCTTCCACAGCCCCGGCTGCCGCGTCCCCCTGGACGTGCTTTTCTGCCGGGGCCGGCTTGCCAGCAGCCGCTGCCTTCTCAGCTGGGCGTTGGCGCTTCTGAGGACACCTACATCCCCGCGAAGATCCCACACCACAGAGGCAAGCACACTCCTCCATGCCTCCACAGGTAACAGCCACCACAGCATGGGCCCCTGCCCCTCAGCCAGGCTTTAAGCTGGCTCATCCCGGTCACGCCCCCAGGGCCTAGCCACGCCCCCTCAGAGAGGAGCCAATTGTAGGACTTTAAACCCATACCCATTAACAGTGGCCTCCCTTTCCCAGTGCCCCTCCCTGCCCTCCCGCCCTAGCTCCAGGCAGTCACTAATCTGATTTCTGTATGGATATGCCACCAGGGATATGCCTATGGGCGGAGGAGGGGGGGGGAGGGGACGACGACATTTCACATAAATGCAGTCATAATATCTGGTCTTTTGTGACTGGCTTCTTTCACTTAGCATAACATTATAAAGTTTTATGTATGCTATATTCTAGTGTATGTGTATACCACATTTTATTTACCCATTCATCAGTTGATGAGTATTTGGGTTGTTTCCGGTTTGAGGCTCTTATGAATAACGCTGCTATGAACATTGTGTACAAGTTTTTTGTGTGAACATGTTTCCATTTCTTGTGGGTATGTACCTAGAAGTGGAACTTCTGGGCCATCCGGTGACTCTCGTTTTCCAACGTGGCCCCACTATTTTACATTTCCACCAGCAATGTACGAGGGGTCCAATTTTTAAACATTCTCATGAAGGTTTTTTATTTTATTTTATTTTATTTTTATACAATTGATTTTTCTAAAAATATACTTTATTAATTTTTTACAGAGAGGAAGGGAGAGAGATAGAGAGTTAGAAACATCGATGAGAGAGAAACATCGATCAGCTGCCTCCTGCACACCCCCCACTGGGGATGTGCCCGCAACCAAGGTACATGCCCCTGACCGGAATTGAACCTGGGACCCTTCAGGCCGCAGGCCGAGGCTCTATCCACTGAGCCAAACTGGTTAGGGCAAAAATATACCTTTTCTTAGAAGATGCCGGGTAAAGTATAGGATGGGGTTGGGGAGAGGTGCTATGATATCTATGTACAGAGATAGGATCTCACCTTTGAGCTCATCTTGGAAGATGGTGTTGGGGCTGCTTATCTGCTCCTCGAGTAGAAGTGGCATCTTGATCACCACAAATTACTACTGATTAATGTTATCATTTTGATCAGCAGGAACTAAGATATTTTCCCTACAATCCTGATTGGATAAAAGGCTTTATATAGTCCATTTGCTGACAAATTATAGTAATACAGCTGCTTTTTAAAAATTCTTTTGTACATCCTGGATTGGTTCTGTTGGGGAGCACATTAGAAGAACAAATGTTACAAAATATTCTGTTCCTTTTAAAACATAATTGACCTCATCAGAGAAGGCCATGTACTCTTTTAATTTTTTTTTAAATATATATTTTATTGATTTTTTTATAGAGAAGAAGGGAGAGGGATAGAGAGTCAGAAACATCGATGAGAGAGAGACATTGATCAGCCGCCTCCTGCACACCTCCCACTGGGGATGTGCCCGCAACCAAGGTACATGCCCTTGACTGGAATCGAACCTAGGACCCTTGAGTACGCAGGCCGAAGCTCTATCCACTGAGCCAAACCGGTCAGGGCATGGCCATGTACTCTTGACATCCAGTCATCATACAATGTTTTCTTTGTCTCTAAGAATCATTTATTTTTAACACATGCCATTTCAAAGAATGGCGAAAATTCTTAAGCAAGTGACACTCTAATCCAGGGGTCTTCAAACTTTTTAAACAGGGGGCCAGTTCACTGTCCCTCAGACCATTGGAGGGCCGGACTATAGTTTAAAAAAAAAAAAACTATGAACAAATTCCTATGCACACTGCACATATCTTATTTTGAAGTAAAAAAACAAAACGGGAACAAATACAATATTTGTATTTGCATGTGGCACGCGGGCCATAGTTTGAGGACCCCTGCTCTAATCTATGATTGCTCTATAGAAACAGAAACGCAAATCACAATAGTTTAAAGCAAAAAATAATGTAACTAATATGTCTCCCAAGTGTTTTTATTTTTCAGGCCTTCTCCCCAAACTTCAATCACCAACTCTACTCTTCCAAAGTTATAAAACTATACTTTTTTAATAAAGCAAAGATAAAAACAAAGAAAGAAAAAAAACCTCTACGTTCCACAAAGATGGTAAGAAGACACAGATTAGACCTACTAACAGTAATGGTCATTTCGCACTAGGATAGGCAACTAAGGAAAGGTTCATCATCTTCATCCCTAGAAAGCACTAAAAATAGATAGGATGGCCACCACATGCCTCCCATGATTTATGTTCTCAGATGTTCTGGGTAGAGGTCTTGACCACATCTTTAAAATACTGTCTAGCATTAATAATCTATTAAAAAATGAAAGCAGACCACAAAGGTGAGGTCTAATTGTGTTTTTGTGGTATTTCTGTATATACAAATATCAGAGAAGTAGCCAGATTCAAATATTAAAGTGAGTGATCATAAGTGGTCTCCAAGCCTGAGATGGCATAAGAGAAGGACTAAATTTTTACTGTTGATTAACTAGGGAACAAGATTGAGGAGAAATAGTCTCTTTGTCTACTTCTCTAACATGTTTTCATCAAAGTCTTAAAGATAGGCCCAATATGTTCCTTTTTACTTAATAAGACTCCATATACAAGATATGAACAAGACTAGGCAAAATAAGCCAGTCAGAGAAAGACAAGTATCACATGATCTCACTCATATGTATAATCGAATGAACAAAATAAACTGATGAACAAAAGAGATCCAGAGACATAGATGCATGGAACAGACTGATGAATCTCAGAGGGAACCTGGAGGGGAGAGATTAACCAAAGAATTTATATGCATAACCCATGGATATAGACCAGTGGTTCTCAACCTTCCTAATGCCGCGACCCTTTAATACAGTTCCTCATGTTGTGGTGACCCCCAATTTCATTGTTACAAATTGAACATAATTAAAGCATAGTGATTAATCACAAAAACAATATGTAATTATATGTGTGTTTTCCGATGGTCTTAGGCGAGCCCTGTGAAAGGGTCGTTCGACCCCCAAAGGGGTCGCAACCCACAGGTTGAGAACCGCTGATATAGACAGTAGTGTGGTGAAGGCCTGAGGGGAGGCGGGGGAGGAGGAAGATGAGTGCAGGGTGGAGGGGATCAATTTCGGGGGGGGGGGGGGGCGCGGTGGGGAGGAACATCATTAATAATTTCAACAATAAAGATAAATTCTAAAAAAAAAAAAAGATGGAGCAAGAGGAACTTCAAATGTGCTCAGGGAAAGCAAGAGGATGTTGATATAATTTATCAGAATAGAAATGTCTGTCACCGCTACCTTGAGAAAAGCTTCAAGAACATAACCAATACCCATAGAACCCATCAATTATGGTCACTCATGAAATACAAAACTGTAAGACTAGCAGTATTTGGGGAGCCTTCATAATTAATATAAGGGGACAACCAGAGGGAAAAAGTCATAAATCATTTTAGAATATTAAGTCTAATAGAGGAAGTTAATTAGTTTTTGTCTTCATTTTAGGGAGAGCCACTTTAAGAAAGGAGCAGACATGAAACACCTCTTAAACCATAGTCTAGGAGCAAAGGAGGACCTGGAAAATACCAACTGCTATAGATTGAGTGTTCATATCCCTCCCCAAATTCATATGTTGAAGCCTGTTCCCCAGGATGATGGCATTAGAAACTCTAGATGTCAGAAGGGAATGGCATGAAGTACTTAAGGTAATAGAAAGCAAGGATCTGAGACCAAGATTACTATATCCAGCAAGGCTATCATTCAAAATAGATGGTCAAATAAAGAGCTTCCCAAACAAACAAAAAAAATGGCTAAAGGAGTTCATCACCACCAAGCCAGCATGACAAGAAATGCAAAAGGGATTGCTGTAAGGGGTTGCTGAGAAGAAACAGAGAGAGAAACCTAGCCATACAGAATTAAAATGGCTATAAATAAGTACCTCTCAATAATAACCCTAAATGTAAATGGATTACATGCTCCTATCAAAAGGTGTAGGGTAGCTGAATGGATACAAAAACATAACCCAACTATATGCTGACTACAAGAGACCCACCTCAAAACAAAAGACACACACAGGATGAAAGTGAAGGGATGGAAAAAAATTTTCCATGAAAATGGAAAAGAAAAAAAAAGCTGGAGTAGTAATACTCATATCTGACAAAATAAACTTTAAAATGAAGGCTATCACAAGAGACAACAAAGGTCACTACATAATACTAAAGGGATCAATTCAACAAAAGGATATAACCCTGGGAAACATTCATGCATCCAATATAGGTGCACCTAAATATACTAAACTTCTAGAGGACTTTCATGGAGAGATTGACAATAATAGTCATAGTAGGGGACTTTAACACCCCTCTGACTTCCCTGGACAGATCTTCCAGACAAAAACTTAACAAGGAAACAAAGACTCTAAAGCAGGGGTCCTCAAACTACGGCCCGCGGGCCACATGCAAATACAAATATTGTATTTGTTCCCATTTTGTTTTTTTACTTCAAAATAAGATATGTGCAGTGTGCATAGGAATTTGTTCATAGTTTTTTTTTAAACTATAGTCCGGCCCTCCAATGGTCTGAGGGACAGTGAACTGGCCCCCTGTTTAAAAAGTTTGAGGACCCCTGCAAAAGTCGTGGTCGGCAAACCGCGGCTCGCGAGCCACATGCGGCTCTTTGGCCCCTTCAATGTGGCTCTTCCACAAAATACCACGTGCGGCGCGCAGTACAGTGCGATTGAAACTTCGTGGCCCATGCGCAGAAGTCAGCATTTTGTGGAAGAGCCGGTATTTTGTGGAAGAGCCACACTGAAGGGACCAAAGAGCCGCATGTGGCTCGCGAGCCACGGTTTGCCGAGCCGCAGTTTGCCGACCACTGCTCTAAAGGACACACTGGACCAGATGGATTTAATAGACATTTATAGAACATTTCACCCCAACGCAGCAGAATATACGTTCTTCTCAAGTGCACATGGATCATTCACAAAAGTATGGAGTTTCCTCAAAAAATTGAAAATGGAACTCCCATTTGACCCAGTGATCCCACGTCTAGAAATATATCCCAAGAAATCAGAAACACCAATCAGAAAGGATATATGCACCTCTATGTTCATAGCAGCACAATTTACAATAGCTAAGATTTGGAAACAGCCTAAGTGCCCATCAGCAGATGAGTGGATTAGAAAACTGTGGTACATCTACACAATGGAATACTACATTGCAGTAAAAAAGAAGGAACTCTTACCATTTGCAACAGCATGGATGGACCTGGAGAGCATCATGCTAAGTGAAATAAGCCAGTCGGAGAAAGATAAATATCATATGATCTCACTCATTTGTGGAATATAATGAACAACATAAACTGATTAACAAAAATAAAGCCAGAAGGGGAAAAATATACTGGAGTATATTAGAAGTAATCCTGTTATTTCCAGATTTTTAATATTTCCTACACTTTTGTGATATCATACTATGTTAGTACAGTTGTGATAACATTATTATACTTAAAATCCTTTTATTCTTGAAATATTCATGTTTATTGCATGTAATATTATTATATGTAAGATAATTTCTCTTGAATAATTGGTATTTATTGCATGTAACATTATCATATTTAAAATCGTTTTTCTTAGGGGAAAAAAAAATGCCCTAACTGGTTTGGCTCAGTGGATAGCGCATCGGCCTATGGACTGAAGGGTCCTGGTTCGATTCCAGTCAAGGGCGCATGCCTGGGTTGTGGACTCAATCCCCAGTAGGGGGCATGCAGGAAGCAGCCGATCAATGATTCTCTCTCATCATTGATGTTTCTATCTCTCTCTCCCTCTCCTTCCTCTCTGAAATCAATAAAAAATATATTTATATTAAAAAAAACTATTGGGAACTTGAGAAGGGCAATGAGTCTGATTATGTGTCCTGGGGTGGGCTGTGAAAGGGAGGGAGCTATGGTCTCAGCCCCCTACTAGGAAATCAACTGATGATTCTTAAAACTTAAAACTCAAGAAATAAGCATGCAACTTATTTAAAATTATGAAGATGAATACTGAAATAATCAACTAAAGTGTTGGAAGTGTTTGTGGAGAAGAAAATGGGCAGAGATGATCAGGGTTTGCTGCTTTTAATAACAAGCCTTATAGAACTATTTCTCTCTTAAAATTATGTGCATGTATAATTTTAATAAAAATGAAAACAGAGAGAAATTAGAATAATACAGTAAACAGTCATGTGTATATCTTTGCACTTGTGATAATATATAAAAAGTGGAATTTGGCCCTGGCTGGGTGGGGACTCACTTGGTTGGACCATCATCCCATATAATTACCGGTCAGAACACATACCTAGGTTGCAGGTTCAATCCCCAGTCAGGGCATGTACAGGAGGCAACCAATCTATGTTTCTCTCTCTCAAATCAATAAAAACATATCCTCGGCCCTGCTGGCATGGCTCAGTAGTTGAGTGTCAACCTATGAACCAGGATTCGATTCCTAGTCAGGGTGTATGCCTGGGTTGCAGGCTCTGTCCCCAGTGTGGGGCATGGAGGAGGCAGCCAATCAATGATTTTCTCTCATCATTGATGTTTCTATATCTCTCACTGCCCTTCCTCTCTGAAATCAATGAAAATATACTTAAATATATATTTTTAAAAATATTCTTGGGTGAAGATTAAAAAATAATAATAATTTTAAAATTAAAATAAAAGTGGGATTTAGAGACCAATGAAAATATGTGTTTTAAATCTTGGCACATATTGTACCACTTGGATCCAGAAAGGTGAAATAAATTTCAACTATTAGCAATAAATATATGATACTCACTTTTCTACTTTTCTGACACATTTTTAAAAATTTTATCCCTGGCAATATGATAGAAATCATACATTTCATTTGCATTCTTTGGTTATTAAAGTCATTTCTCTCACTAATGAGTATATAAGTGTGATTATTATTGGTTATATTTTTATTCTTTTGTGAACTGCCTACTTATATCCATTGCCATTTTTTTCTCTTCTGCTTTTTCTTATTGATTTGTAAAGAGTTCTCTATGTATTATCAATATTAACCTTATGTTTGTCACATACTTTGCAAAAAATTTCTCCCTATTTGTTCTAACATTTTGTGGCATATTTAGAAAATGTTCTCTGTTCCAAAATTATTTTTCGATTATCCTTATTTATAGTACTTTCTTATTTCAGTTTTTAAATTTTATTTTTAAAATTGAGAGTGATAAATCATTCATTTTTAAGTAATTTCTGAGTACCTTAATTTAGGAGGAAGGCTCTTGCTACTCTTTATATGTAGCAAAGCAAACATTGTAATTTCTAGACTCCAATTTGGTTTTCTATATTTTAGTTGAAATTAAAAATATCTTACTATTATTTAAATTTTTATTTAATTTCAATAGCTGTTATCTTAAATGGCAATAAAAATTAATTACTTTAAACTAAGATTTCAATAATTTTTTAGCATGCAGACTGTATACTTATTTAATGTGTTCTCACTACCATAGCTTATGAAATCTCAGAATGGTAAGTACTTTCTAGAATTGATAGCATGATGAGGTTTAGACGAGAAGGGATTTTAGGTGCTTTTTTGTCAGTAGTTAGGGTGAGTTCATCTTGTATGTTTTAGCTGTTAGTTATTGATAAAGTACAGAGAAAAGAGGGGGAATTTTGTAATAAGATCTCTCTGTTTCTAAATCATGGCTTTACAAGAAATATTAGACCAAACAGTTTTCTCATAAAATGATCAAAAATAGTGGATCCTTCTTACTAATTTCTGATGTTCCCCACCTGAATGTGTGTTCTTTAGGACTGAATTGTGTTGTAAGCCAATTAGAAATGGCCAGAAACATAACCATGATTCAAGGGAAACCTAATGAGTTGGTCTGTAGGCTTAAGGAAGAAACTGCATGTTCTTAAATAAGAGGCAAAACAGGGGGAAATGTCTACCCATATATTTTACTAATATTAAGTAAATTTTGGAACAAAAATTATTTTTAACACTACAGTATGATGGAGTAGATAATGCACAATAACTATCTTGATTTTTTCATTAACCTGTGAGTAAAAGCAATTTAGTTTAATTTAATAAACATTAGGTGAATGTAGTGTTTCATTCACCCACGTGTACGGGGGTAGGGGTGTCCCTCAGCCTGGCCTGCACCCTCTCCAATCTGGGACCCCTCGAGGGATGTCCGACTGCCAGTTTAGGCCAGATCCCACAGGCAGTCAGACATACCTCTCTCAATCCAGGACCACTGGCTCCTAACCACTCACCTGCCTGCCTGCCTAAGGCCCCCAACTACCCTCCCCTGCTGGCCTGGTCACCTCCAACTGCCCTCCCCTGCTGGCCTTATCGCCCCTAACCCCCTGCCGGCCTAATCGCCCCTAACTGCCTCTGCCTCAGCTCCCACCACCATGGCTTTGCCTGGAAGGAAGTTGGACATCTGGAAGATGGCCGGTCGACCGGGTCTAATTAGCATATTACCCTTTTATTAGTATAGACTAGGGGCCCGGTGCACAAAATTCGTGCACTGGGGGGGGGGGTGTCCTTCAGCCCATCCTGCCCCCTCTCACATACTGGGAGCCCTAAGGGGATGTCTTAGTGATGGCTTAGGCCTGCTCCCTGCTCCCCTTGGGGATAGGGCCTAAGCCGCAGTCTGGCCTCCCTTTGTGGGAGGTGACTGGGCTGATCAGGGGAAGGCACCAGCCCCATCACCCCCGCTGCTGCAGCCACTGCCAGTCACCGCAGCCAGCAAGATTTTTTCATCAACATGGACTCCAGTCCCTTCACCATGAAAAAATGACAACTTTCTTTAGGCATTTTCAAGATGTGTCTTTCATATAATAATAATTTCTTTATTTTGTTTTTTTTATCCTCAACTGAGGATATGTTTCCATTGATTTTTAGAGAATGTGGAAGAGAAAGGGAAAGACAGAGAGAAACATCAAAGTGAGAGGAACACTTTGATCGGTTGCCTCCTGCATGAGCCCTGACCTGAGCCCCAGCCAGGGAGGAGCCTGCAACCTAGGTACATGCCCTTGGTCAGAATTGAACTCAGACCCTGCCATCGGCAGGCCAAGGCATTATCCACTGAGCCAAACCGGCTAGGGCAGGATATGACATTTCTTAGCCTTCCAGCAGCGGACCTTCCTTTTTTTCACCAGGGGTGTGCTGAAAAACCCTAGATCACCTTTTTGGATTCTTATTACCCAAGTTACTAAGAATATTACCAGTGACATACAGGGAGCTTAACCAATGAGCGGTCAAAAAAGGTGTTTCCTCTGTAGTTCACACCAATTGCCAGCTTGCCCCCCACCCCCTACCCCCGCCGCAGGCCTGACGCCTCTGGCCCAGGCTTCAGGCCTGGGCAGGGGACCCCCATCTCCTCCCGATCACCAGCTCCGTCCTTGCCCAGGCCTGACGCCTCCGCCAGAGATGTCAGGCCTGGGCAGTGGACCCCCATCTCCCTCCTATCGCCGGCTCCGCCCTCACCCAGGCCTGGCGCCTCAGCCAGAGCATCAGGCTTGGGCAGGGGACCCCCAGACCCCTCCAATTGCTGGCTCCACCCCCTGCCCAGGCCTGACGCCTCGGCCAGAGGCGTCGACCCCCATCACCCTCCGATCGCCGGATCGGCCCCTTGCCCAGGCCTGACGCCTCCGCCAGAGGTGTCAGGCCTGGGCAGGGGACCCCATCTCCCCCAGATCACCGGCTTCTGGGGGCTTCTGGGGCCGGCCTGCGGCCCGGGATGGCGGCTGCGCTGTCCTGCCCTGCCTGCAGTATGCAAATTAGCTGCCATCTTTGTTGGTGGTTAATTTGCATATCACACTGATTAGCCAATGGGAGGTATAGCAAAGGTATGGTCAATTACCATGTTTGTCTATTATTAGATAGGATAATTAATAAAAAGTAACTTGACTTAGGGTGGTGAACACATAATACAGATGAAGTATTTTTTTTAAATAATACAAGAATGAACTCTTTGTTTCACATATAACTATAAACCTACTTTTGCCCCACCCTGTATGTAATGATGAGGAGCCAAGAAGGATATGAGGCAAGAGACAAATAGTAGCAAGTTTCTTGATGTCCCTGGGCCCCAGTTGCCTCACCTCTAAAATTAGTAAGTAAGAATTTCAAGTCCTTTCATACATAGAAGTCCATGATTCTATTAAAGAAACATACTCATAATTTATGTGCTTTATCAATTAACTTGTTATGCAGGGGATCAGAATATGCTACCCCCAAATAAGCACTTTGGCCAAAGAGTTGTTTGGAGCTGAAAGCAATTAAGCAGTAGCAAAAGCAGAGGCAGCTTTTTTTATTCTTATTTTTGTTTCCTCTTCATCTATCTACTTAAAAGCAGGTCATAAATTTCCCTTTGTAAAGGTGTCCTCCTCCCCTTTCCCATATGTGAGGAGGAAAACCACGATCATCACTAGAGACAGAAAGTCAGCACCAAATAGGTCTGCGTAAACAAATCTTACTAAAATAACTCTTACCAAACTACTGGGCCTAACAAGGTAGAGGAAAGTTTTATTTCTTATCTTACAGTTCCTACATTTAAGCCAGGCCTCATACGGGATGTGGGAGGGTATAGAGGGAGGGGATGGTACTTCTTCTTCTTTTTTTTTTTTTAAATATATTTTATTGATTTTTTACAGAGAGGAAGGGAGAGAGATAGAGAGTTAGAAACATCGATGAGAGAGAAACATCGATCAGCTGCCTCCTGCACACCTCCCACTGGGGATGTGCCCGCAACCCAGGTACATGCCCTTGACCGGAATCGAACCTGGGACCTTTCAGTCCGCAGGCTGACGCTCTATCCACTGAGCCAAACCGGTTCTGGCTTCTTTTTATATATATATTTTTTTATTGATTTCAGAGAGGAAGAGAGAGGGAGAGGGAGAGAAAGATAGAAACATCAATGATAAGAGAGAATCATTGATTGGCTGCCTCCTGCACACCCCCTACTGGGGATCAAGCCCCCAACCTGGGCATGTGCTCTTGACTGGATCAAACCCGGGACCCTTCAGTCCACAGGCTGACGCTCTATCCACTGAGCCAAACCAGCTAGGGCAGGGGATGGTACTTCTTAATAATATCCATAGGAGAAGGTCATGGGAAAACATAGGCAAAGATTGGAGTTACAGTACAACAAACCAAGGAAACTTTGAGGCCACTGGAAGGTTAAAAAGAAAGGAAGAAAGAAAGAAAGAAAGAAAGAAAGAAAGAAAGAAAGAAAGAAAGAAAGAAAGAAAGAAAGAAAGAAAGAAAGAAAGGAAGGAAGGAAGGAAGGAAGGAAGGAAGGAAGGAAGGAAGGAAGGAAGGAAGGAAGGAAGGAAGAAAGAAAGAAAGAAAGAAAGAAAGAAAGAAAGAAAGAAAGAAAGAAAGAAAGAAAGAAAGAAAGAGAGAAAGGAAGGAAGAAAGAAAGAAACTGATTCCTCCTTAGAGTCCTCAAAGGAAGCATAACCCTGCTGTCACTGTAATTTTTGGATGTGTAACCTCCAGAACTGTGAGAGAATAAATTTCTATTGTTTTAAGCCACTTAGTCTGTGGTTCTTTGTTACAGCATCACTAGGAAACTAGTACAACTACCATGCTATCACTGTCTTTCTGAGAGGACAGTATGCAGAGAGTAATGTCAGAATTTCCCAGGAGGAGAGGTGGATTCTCAGGGTTGGGGGAGAGTGGAGCCTGCCACTTTAGAGATGTGTTTCTGGATCATACTTGAAGCCCATCCCCTGATTAGAATAAGCCTCATCCCCACCCCTCTCCACATCCTGGCTGTACCAACTCACTGATTATGAGCAGAATATGCCATGTTCATGTGCTCATTCACGATGGAGAGACACAGGCCAGGCTGTGTGTATGTGTGTGGGGGATATGGTTGGGCTGGAGGGAGGAATGGAGAGTACTTAGAGCAGGCTCCTCCCATAAAAGGGAAACACCTCTGAGCCCTCTCTAAGCTCTGTGGCCTGTCTTGTTCCACCCCTGACACCCTTTTTTTTTTTAATCCTCACCTGAGACATGCTTAGAGAGAGAAAGGAAGAGAGAGAAATATCGATCAGTTGCCTTCCCTACATGCTCTGACCAGGGATTGAGTCCGAAACCCAGGTATGTGCCCTGACTGGGAAGCAAACCAGCAACCCTTCAGTGCACTTGGCCGGGCCCCCTGGCACTCTTTGATAAAGTAAAAAGGAGGTAACATTATGCTAGGGTTAACATTTAAATTAAGCAGTTGCAAAAAATTCAATCAACAAAACAGAAACTTTTAAAACAATTACTTAAAAATAAAAGTGTAACTGTAACATAAGAATAAGAATTCAGGTTTAGAGTTAGATAAATTCTCTGTCCAAGGGATTTTAAGCAAGATATTTAATCTACCTAAATTTCAGTCTCCTTATCTGTAAAACATGGTTAAAAATGCAGTTCACAGAAGTGTCGAAGGATTAAATGAGATGTCTACAAGCACTGTACTTAATCATGACTCTCTTGGTTCAACTATTAAAACCCCAGTTAAAGGAGCATTCAAAATCATGCTTCCCAACATGTCAACAATTTGGCTCAAATAAACTCATAAAAAATTTTTAAATTAAAATTAATTTTTAAAAAATGAATTTAGCCCGAGCCGGTTTGGCTCAGTGGATAGAGCGTTGGCCTGCGGACTAAAGGGTCGCAGGTTCAATTCTGGCCAAGGGCATATGCCTGGGTTGCGGGCTTGATCCCCAGTAAGGGACATGCAGGAGGCAGCCTATCAATGATTCTCTCTCATCATTGATGTTTCTATCTCTCTATCTCTCTCCCTCCCTCTCTAAAATCAATAAAAGTATATTTTTAAAAAAAATGAATTTAGCCCTAGCCAGTTTGACTCAATGGATAGAGCATCAGCCTGCGGACTGAAGGGTCCCAGGTTCGATTCCGGCCAAGGGCACATGCCTGGGTTGCTGGCTCAATCCCCAATAGGGGGCATGCAGGAGGCAGGCAATCAATGATTCTCTCCCATCATTGATGTTTCTATCTCTCTCTCCCTCTCCCTTCCTCTCTAAAATCAATAAAATACATTTTTTTAAAAAGAAAGAAAAATGAATTTATTAGCTCCTATAAACAGGAAGTCCATGGATATGACTGGCTTGAAAAGATGCAGGTGCTCACATGTGATCAAAAGTTCTTGCTCTTTTTCTCCTTTTCTCTCTTCATTTCTTGGCTATTCCTAATCCTATGTATTTGTTTCATTCTCTCTCTACAATAGGCTTCTTCTATCATAAGGAAAATGTCCACCAATACTGCCAGTCATTTTGCATCCCAACCTAGCAGTTCTAGTAGAAAAAGGAAGCTCCCTTTTCCCAGAGTCCGTATGTCATTCCCGGAGAAGGACTCTGATTGGACTCCCACTGCCAGAGTGATTGGCAGGCCTAGGAGGGGCCAGGATGAGAGCAGTCATCCAAGCAAATCACTCCAGGAGAGTTTTAAAGCATGTTGGTGGTTATATGTCTGTGGACATATACCAAACTATTTTCTTCCTAGTGGGATTGTGGTTTGTCTGTTTGCTTCTTTCTGTACTTTCCAAACATTCTGCAAGGAACTGCATTCATTTGATAATGAGGGATTAAAATTACAAAAACTAATTAGAAATACATTGTTGATGAAACCAGGAAATCTACTAAGTTTTCATCAGGGAGACTAGGATATGTTTCAAACCACATGAAACATATGAGAATATACCTGCTGTGCTGGGGTCCAATCCCAGCGGGTCCAGGGGTCCCCAAAGGTGTGGACGGAGTCGGCGAAGAAGGAATGACACGAAGACAGCCTTCAGTTGATCAGCAGCCTAGTCAGGACCTCTAGCCAGGATCTCCAGCCAAAGTTCTGGTCGGAGTTCTGGTTAGGAACTGATCAGGATCTGATGTTTATTGTCTTGTTACATCCGTATTTATACCAGCCGATTTTAATCCTGTCAATTTCTATTACAAAGGTTAGGGCGTTTCTTATCTCCATTCCAGGGAGTAAAGATTATGTAGCTTAACTACCCGCCTGGCACTTAATTAAGGGGTTGTATCCCCTCCCTAACCTCAGGGAAAAATCCCCACCTGGGGAAACAACCTTTTTGGAGAGGTGACCTTGGTTAAAACACATGGCGCTAAAGAGAGCAAACATATTAAGAACAATATGCTATATATGCCAGGTCCCTTGAAACATATGCTGTGCAGATGTTTCTTTCCTGCAGCAACTGTGTCAAGCAGCAAGGATGGACCGGCTCCCGGCAAATTCCCCCTTTTTTATTTTTTAAATGATTGTAATATAGCTGAGACAAGGTTGTTCAGACAGACTGGAAGCAGGGAGGAGGAACCCCTCGCTAGCGAGGGGAGGGAGTTCTGCACAACGCCCACAGCAAGGAATGCCAGCACACACCTTTGTTGATCAGGTTAGCCTGCTCAAGGGAGAGTCCCATTGTGCTGGGCTGCGTGTTACACAGAGAGATCCCGAGGGAAGAGGGGATAAGCCTCGGTCCCCCTCTAGGGGTCTGGCGCTCCTTCTCCCCTTCACTCTCATTATCCTCTCTTCAAGCACTCCCCAGGACTGAGCCTTCATCTCTTGGATGCACCTACTTATTCTGAAAATGGACAACCCTGGTTCTCTGGCCAGAATAAATTCCAGCTGAAATTCACAAACTGGTGTAGGGGAGGAAAAATAATTTTATCTGCCCATCTAAATTGTATGGCTGAGAAGCAATAAAAGGCAGATTAACAAGAGAAAAAACAGAAGTTTAATAACATATATACATGGGAGATACCCAGAAAAGCTAAGCAACTCCCAGAAATGACTCAAGCCAGCACTTTAAATACTAGAGATAAAAGAAATCTGTTGAGGGGTGTGGAGTCCAGTTACGGGAGTTTATCAGGAAAAGTCCAATAAGATTGCATGCAGATTTACATCTGGTGCTTTCTCTATTAACAAGAGTTCCTCATGATTTAGAGTTAATCCTTGGTACAGACAGGGAGACACCCTACAAATGGAGATTTCCCTTACAAAAAGGCAATTTCTATTGTCTGTTTTTTCTCAAAAATAATCAGCTCAAAATAATCCTTATGCCAAAGAGGCATATTTTGGGGTGGCATATTCTGCCACCCTTCACTGACATTTTTGTTTTTGGACATATGCAAGAAACTAGGAGGGGACCAATGCCATACAAGAGGGGAGAGTAGAATGAAATGAGATAGAAGAGGTGAGCAGTGATTTGTTGGCAGATTATTCCAAGTGAAAGGGAAAGCCAGTACGGGGTCCCTTAGCTTGGGTTAAGGGAGAAAACAAAGCCTAAAATGAAAACCTACCTGCAGGTAGTTTACTTGGAATGACCCCAGGAAAGAGAAGAGATCAGGAGATTAAGGGAGGGAAGGATGAAAATGCAGTATGTAAATTGCCACTTACAGCAGAAGCAGTGGGGCTTCATCCAACCTCCGGAAAAGCATCAAGCAAGCTTTCCAGAATTGGTGTCCGGATGCACTAGAGGTGGGACTGTTTATCCTTTGCTTCAAGCTTCCTATTGACCTGCAAATTTAAAGGAATCCCCAAACAGGAAGCAAAGTCCCGCTCTTATCCAGTGCACAGCAAGTATCCACTATCTTATGAATTGACTTGAAGCTGCCCACCCCAGCCACAGCTGAAAACTAATGTAAGGCTGAGAGGTGAGGATGGGAGGCATTTGCTACAGAATGTTTTTGGCAGAGGAATAATGAGGTGCAATTATTATTTAAAGCTAAGGGTATGCACAAAGTCACATAGTGAGAGCTTCATTCTCCCAGTACCTATATATTATTAAAAAGATAAAAGACAAGAGAGTCCAATGACTAAATCCTTCATGATTCTAACATTCAGAAACCATGTAGTATATCAATTCAGAATGAATATGATGGCAAACAACAGTATACACTGATAGTGTCTTAAACAGACAGGGTATAGTCTCACCTAATGTGAAGTCTGGAGCTGGTGCATCTGGCCAGTGATACTTTCAGGGACCCAAGTTCTTTTATCTCCCCTCCTGCCATCTTTATATGTAGGCCTCTGTCCTTGAGCTGTGGCTTCAAGGAAGTTGTACTTTTAGGCGCACAACCACAACTCAGGTAGGAAGGGGAGGCGCACAGGGTAAGTCAGCCCCCTGTTCTCAAGAAACATAAGAGGACCTAGAAAAGCTTTTACTCAACCAACCAACTTCTTTTTTTTAATCCACACCCTAGGATATGTTTCATCATTGATTTTAAAGAGAGAGGAAGGGAGAGGGAGAGGGAGAGATGGAGAGATCAATTGGTTGCCTCCCACTGTGGAACAAACCCACAACCAAGGTATGTGCCCTGACCAGGAATTGAAACTGCAACCTTTTGGTACACGGACAACACCAACCAACTGAGCCACACTGGTCAGGGCTCAACTGACTTCTTCATTGCCCAGAACTGTTGAGACAAGCTAGTAAGCCAGGAGAAGCGGAAGAGGGAAACTGAGATAGATAGTTAAACAGCAATTTGCAGCCATCTTGTAAATTCTATTTTCTCTAAACCAAGGACACTGCTCCCCAACCAGAGGGTAAATAGCTTAAATCACCCTACTGAGTGAGACACAGAAATCCAATTAGTGCCATTTGCCACCACACTCAAAGACAGATGAAGTTAAGGGAATAAATCTCATTTGGGTATATCAGCATAAACCTGATGAATATTCTATTGAGATCCTCCCATAAATGCCCAACCTTTAAAATCTCTCAAAAGGAAGGCCCAGCGTGCACTCTCCCTCCTTTCCCCTCAGTCTTTCCCCTCTCCCTCCCCCTCTTCTTGCCCCACAGGCATGCATCTCCTAAACTCTAAGGGACCCCATGAGGCTTGCAACCAGGGCAGCCAAGGGTAGTGGCAATTCATCAAAGGCAAACCCCCTGAACTTCTCCCCAAGGCCCTCTTTTCTCTGATTTCTAGTGAGCCACGCAGACCAGCCCAGGCTCATTTCCCAGCCTTTTCTTGTTTCATTGTCCCCAGCTTTAATAAACGTCCTCTAGCCTTGGCCTGTGTGACTCAGTTGATTGGGAGCCATCCCAGGCACTGAAAGGTTGCTGGTTCAACTCCCTGTCAGGGCACAAGCCCAGGTCATAGGAGGTAGCCCTCTACCCCACTTCCTCTCTCTCTAAAAATCAATTTTAAAATCTTTTTAAAAATAAGTAAACATCCTCTAAAATTCACCTGAATTCGTGTTGTGAAGTTTTTACTGCACAAAATCAAGAACCCTAGGCAGACCCGCCAAAGGCCAGGTCCCCTTTCTGTAACACTATGACACATCAACCCCTAACTCCAAGTGAGTCCAGAAAGGAAGCATTTTTAGCTGGGCACTTTGCTGCCTCGAATAACACTGGAGTATTCATAGGGAAGCAGGAAGGAATGGCTGTTGCATAAACTGCTGGTCTGTATATGCCCCCCAGATAAAAAGAACCCGTGAAGGAGACTGAGGGGTGGCAAGAAAAGTAGAACAAGGACAGTGTGTGGTGTCCCCAAAACCAAGGGAGGACATTCTTTCAAGGAAGGAGGAATCTACTGGGTCAAATATTCCTTAAAATCTGGAGAAGATAGGGGTAGGGGGAGAAGTCCAGTGGGATTGGCAACAGGGAGGCCATCAGGGACAATGACAAGAGCTGTTTCTGTGACAAGGAGAGCATGAAAGCCCAATGGAAGCATGCTGAGGTGAGAATGGGGTGTGAGGACTAATTTTATTTTAGAAGTTGGGCCTTGAAAGAGGTAGTTAGGGGAGGAGAAAGAGGAGTAAAAAGGGATGGATGTCTTAGGATGAAAAATATAGTCTATCTCACTAAATGGTTTTGAGAATACAACAGATATCAAATTGCTTTAATATCTATTTTTTATTTGATTTGATTTGATTTGAGAGAGAGAGAGAAACATTGATTTCTTGTTCCACTTATTTATCCATTTATTGGTTGATTCTGGTATGTGTTTGACCAGGTACCTGCAACCTTGGCATATCGGAACAACACCCTAATCAACTGAGCAACCCAGCCAGGGCACTTTAATATCTATTTTAAAACATTAAGTTTCTGCCAAAACTGGTTTGGCTCAGTGGATAGAGTGTCGGCCTGCGGACTGAAAGGTCCCAGCCAGGTTCGATTCCAGTCAAGGGCATGTACCTGGGTTGCGGGCACATCCCCAGTAGGAGATGTGCAGGAGGCAGCTGATCGATGTTTCTCTCTCATCGATGTTTCTAACTCTCTATCTCTCTCCCTTCCTCTCTGTAAAAAATCAATAAAATATATTTTTTTAAAAAAACATTAAGTTTCAGGGCATCACAAGCCTATTTCTTCCAAAGCTACATAGCATGATGCATAGGACAACCTTTGGAGTCAGGAGTTAGACTTGAATCTAAATCTGCCTCTGACTAGCTGTGTGATCTTAAGCCAGTTGCTTAACCTCTCTAAATCTGTGTGCTCATAAGTAAAACGGGACAGTCATGCCTACTGCAAAAGCTATGAAAGAACAAATGCATGTAAAGTGCCTATCACAGTGCTTGACACGTAGTAAATCACCAGTAAGTGGTACTAACATCCTTCTTGCAGATCAGATCTAACATTTATGTATCAAGAAGCTAAATGACATTCCCACGAGACACAGTATAACAAATGCTTAATAATGTTTGTAATTTCCTTTGAGCCAAAGCACAGGAAGACAGTAAGTCCCATATAGCCATCGTACATAATACATGCAACCCAAGTTACTCCTTCATGTTTCCTTATTTGTAACGTGGCAGAAAATCATGTACCTGCTTGTCTCTCTAAGGCTCAAAGTATAGCCAGAGGGCTGAGCAGCAGCTGAGCATCTGCCTCCTCCTTGAAATTCAGGGTCAGCATGAGGACAGACCCCCGCAAGAACACTCACGAGGGGAGATAGTTCTTTGCAAGGCAGATGGAAGAACAAATATTAAGCAAGAAAATGTGTGGATGTGTGTGAGTGGAAAGGTATGTATCATGAGAGCTCTCATCTTAAGTGAGAGTTAACTTTATATTATCATTACTTTATAATAATTACTATGATTTTTACTTTTGTTAGGCTTAGCTCTTTGTCTGAAACTGGATGTAGGGAAAGGGGTAGATCAGAGTGGGAGATTCAGAAGATGTTTGCAGAGTGAGGGAAGGATTCTAATTTCTCTCTCCTGCACAGCACCTTGAATGATTCTCCTGGCTCTTATAGACAGACTTAAAGGAGCAGAGCTCATTGTGCCGGCTTTACTTTCTGCTACACACTCTGCACAGCAGCAGAAAGAGCTCAAACACTGGAGTCAAACTGTCTAGAGTCCAATCCTGGCTCAAACCTTAGTAACTGGGTGACCTCAGGCAAGTGTAATAACCTTTCTGAGACTTAGTGTCCTTACCAGTAAATTGAGACAATAAAACCTATATCACAGTTTCATTATGAAGACTAAATTAAATCATGTATACAAAGGGCCTGGTTCAGTACCCAGCATGCAGTTGGGGCTCTTCTGGTCTGAGCCCTTTCTGCACGTATGTCATCTGTCATCTGCTCCCTTTCCCAACATGCGTGTGCCCCACACATATGGCTCTAGGGCTGTGATTAGCATATTTTCTTGGGTTCTCTGGGAAGCAGGCTGGAATGGGGTTTCACAGGAAATACCTGTGAAAGAAAACAAGTAGAAATAGGATGGGACAGGGGGAGCCTTCAGAATAGGATGAAGATGTGATTAAGTCTTCAAACCAAGGGACCCCTGGAGCAAATCATGCCCATCAGAGGAATTTCTCGTGGGGCAGAAATAGCCCAGCCCTCCCAGCACCATGTGCTTAGTCAGGATCAGGGTCACGGCCGGGGGGCTAGGGGTGGGAGGTAGGGGGAGCAGCCCTGGGAAGCCAACCTCAGGGTGAGATGGATCCTAGAGAGAAGGGGCGGGGCTTTCAGCCCTGCAGTCTGGCCTTCTTCAAGGTGCCTCTCAGGTCTGTCCTGTCTCTGAAAACAAATTTATTTTTAACACACAATAGAAGTATTCCCGGTGCTGAGTTAGTGGTAGCAGCTGATGTGATGACAGAGGAGGAAAAGAGAAAAAAGGAGAGAGGAGGAGGAGAAGGGATGAGAAGAAAGGTGAAATAGGAAATGTGAGGGAGAGGCTAGTAGCCATAACTAGCCTTCTCTGATTCCCAGCCTTTTGAAGGTGGCCCTGAGCTGGGCCAAGGGCAGAAATGAACCTTAAGATGAACCCTTTCTCTCCCAAAGTGGGTGAACTGCCACCTTGTATATGCTCATCATTGCTAGGCAGGGGACAGAAAGGGCAGAAGATCTCCTTAGCGAAGAAAGCTGGCCCACTGAGAAGGAAGGGAAGAGTGTCTTGCCAAGACATGGTTGAGAGAAAATCTGCATGCAGATTCCTTCAGTAAAGAAACCTCTTTATTACTAATGTAAGTGGACAATCAATGGGTCTGGGCTGCCTGTCACTACTTGAGCCAATTAAACGCAGGATTGAATCATATATGAGCGTTCATTCCAATACTGCCGGCAGTATGGGAGAGCAGCAGGTCATTTACAAAAATCTGCTCTGCAGCCCCCCAAAAGCCAGCTACTTATACTGGGTAGGACAAAGATTACATGGGGAAGTAGGAATTATAGGCATGGGGAAGTAGGCAAGGTGGGCTGCAGGGATGAGGGGAGGGAGCTGGGGAAGGACGCCATTGTTTGGGCAACAAGGTTGTTAATCTTTCCATGATAGTAGGCACTTCTTGAATGGGGATGGACCACGTTCCAAGGTTGACTCCCAGGGACAAGGTTGACTTCCAGGTCCTGGGGGTATACAACTCCCAGCCAGGTTAGAATGTACTTTCTTTTTTTTTCTTTTTTTAAAAAATGTATTTCTTTATTGATTTCAGAGAGGAAGGGAGAAGGAGAGAGAGATAGAAACATCAGTGCCACTGTGGATCGAGCCTGCAACCCAGGCATGCGCCCCCGGCCGGAATCGAACCTGGGACCCTTCAGTCCACAGGCCAATGCTCTATCCACTGAGCCAAGCCGGCCAGGGTTAGAATGTACTTTCTTTAATCAGAGTTAACAGAGCGTGATTAATATTATTTTATTTCTTAGTTAGTTCCTAATATTCTATTTCTTCCCCTAACACTAGCAATACAAGCCACTTTTTACCAAATGCTAACTATATGCCATGCAAGATGCTGAGCACTTCACAGGCATTATGTTAATTTTTACAACCATCACTGCTTGTTGAAGATGTTATTGGGCCCATTTTATAGATAAAGAAACTGAGGTTTTGTAGTTTTTTTAGTTTTGCTAAAGGTAAATAGTTTGCCCAAGACTATGCAAACAATGGGATAGTCTTCGTTTGAAACTGGGTCCTCTGATTCACAAAAGCCTGCCCTCGATCCCATAACATCTTACCCATGTGTCCTCTATAATTAGGCACACCTCTTACAGAGCTCCGTGTGCCACGTGAACTGTCCAAAGCCTACCCCTCAGCTGAAGTTCTGTTGCAGGGGAAGGAGCATAGGCCTTAAGGGCCAGAAGCACTGGGAGGTAGCCTGTATTCTGAGGTCAAGCAGTAGTGTCCTTGAGCAGGTCCCTGTAAATGTTATCAACCTGGCTTTCCCACTTATCTTTGAACAGGGAGATAAACAGTAAGATGATCTCTAAGAATCATTCCAGTTCTGTAGTCCTGGGAGTTATTCATTAGCAAGGATGAATAATCCCAAATAATTCCAGGCTACATCAGAACTAGGTAGATAGCTCAAGGCGTTTGGACATGTCTTGTTTTCTAAGGAGAAAAAAATGGCAAATAGCATAACTGCAGAATATTAAATCAATACAGATTGTTAATGAAGAGTCAGAAAGGCTGAGTTTATTTTCTCCTGATTATGAATAAAACCTTTCCCATGCAAGAGGCAGATCTGGCTGTCCGTTGGCTAGAGCCAGACCTCTTTCTCCCAGGAGGACACACACTCATTTCCCCCTTTATGAAGGAGAAGGCCTCACATGCCTAAACCTGAAATCCTTCCAGTTCAGATGTGCTTTGGGCCTAGGAGGCTTTTATTCTCTCTCTCATGAAATGAATCATGATTAATAATAGCCAGAGGGTAAGGAATTACAGTCATGCCTTATTACTGAAGATTCGTCTTTGAGATGATGACAGCAATGACGAAGCATTTCACCCTCGCATCCCACAGAAAGGCTGTCACAAGGTGGTTGGAAGAGCAGGGGAAGCACAGGCTAGTCAGTCAACTGTGTTGGTGGGTCCACCTCCTACTAAATTTGTGATTCAGCTCTTGGCCCCCAAGAAACGTTTATTTTATTTTTTTAAAGAGAGAATTCAAAAATTACTACTGGTCTGAAAAAGTGAATCAAATTTCCTTTGAACAGATAAAAATCAGCAGAATGAATTAAATAACATTAATTTTCAACTAAGTTATTTCCCTTCTTTCTGGGTGTTTACCTAATCAAATAATCAATAAAAGCCAACTGGCCGGCATGGCTCGGTGGCTGAGCACTGACCTATGAACCAGGAGGTCATGGTTCCATTCCCGAGCAGGGCACATACCCAGGTTGTGGGCTCTATCCCCAGTGTGGGGTGTGCAGGAGGCAGCCAGTCAATCAATGATTCTCTCTCATCACTGATGTTTCTCTCTCTCCTTCTCCCTTCCTCTCTGAAATATATATATATCACTTATAGAGAGGTAGATACAGAAGGGAGTCTGAGTGGCTACTAGTTTTTTCAACTTGTCTTGAGTTCTAGAACTGTCTTGATTACTTCTCAGATAATAAACCAGTCTCAAATTTAAACACATTTATTTGAGAAGAATATCTTCACTCACAGGGGCACAGGAAAATAAAATATATGAAAGGAAAAAAGGATTGATTCAGCATTCCCCACATATTATCCCCTAGCCCCAGCTCATCCTTTTGGTGTGAGAACTATTTTTGTCACCACAAGTGCAAATGAGGATTATTCATTCAAGGGAGTCAGGTTAGTCCAACCCCTTTACTGATTATGTGCAGTGAATTGTTAAATCTAATAAGAATATGCACATTTGTAGCTTTGGGGTATGATGAAAAATGACCTGCAATAAAAATAAAATATTAAGTACTTAATATTTTACTATAAAAACTTGTCTAATGTTAAATCCTGTGGCGTTTAAAGTTTTATAATTTGATCCAGCTTCAATTTTTTCTGTTGTTGAATTTAGCATCCACACCATCACCTTCACCACCACCCTCCATTGCCCACCCCCCTTCTCAGTGGGTCCTCTCTTTACCTTTCAATTACTCTGAACCTTGCCCTAGCTGGTTTTGCTCAGAAGATAGAGTGTTAACCTGTGGACTGAAGGGTCCCCAGTTCGATTCCGGTTAAGGGCACATGCTTGGGTTGTGGGCTCTTATCCCTAGTGGGGGGTGTGCAGGAGACAGCCAATCAGTGATTCTCTCTCATCATTGATGTTTCTATCTCCCTCTCCTTTCCTCTCTGAAATAGATAAAAATTTTTTAAAAAATAAATAAATTACTCTGAACCCCCACATAGAAAAAAAGGAAATCTGTTTTAGGTTTAAGAAACTGCCTCTTCCTCTCTTTAATTACAGTATATTCAAATAGTAAATGATTTTATCTGTATTTAATAGAAAAAAATCAAAGAATTGGGTTTGGGAAGTGGAAACTCTTAAGATTGTTCCCTAAACATCCTGACAATAGAAACTCAACAAAGGGGAAGTCTCTAAGATTAACAAAGTTAATGATAAACAAAATCATTAAAAAACAAACAAAACTGAAATATCTTGTTCCATTGTCAGCAGCACCTTATCCAAAAGGTTGAATATCCCAAATCTCTTTTTCTCCTTCTTCCCCCTTTGCCTCTTTTGTTGGGTACACTAGTGCATGTTTCCTCAGAGATACCACAGATCGTGGGCCCCCTTAACTTTCCCCAGAACAGGTAGAACTAAGAAACATGCCTAGTGAGGTGTCCTAGTCACTTGACCCTCAGGCAGAGCCTAGGGACTTCTTTCAGAAAACAGTGGTTATTATCTAAATTCTAAACTATTCCTTTCATCTTAAACCCTCCCAGAGATAAACAATATGCCTCCCTCCCTACCTCACTCCAAGCACTTTATTTTAGTCACTGTCCCTAAAACTCTTCCCAAAGCTGAACTGAACTTTCTACTGTTGGGTGTGTCACATCTGTACACGTTCCCTTTACTCCACCCTTCAGGTGAAAGGGAGGGGCACTCCATTTTAGAAAGCTTAATACATCGGGCATTCAAAGGTCAGGATAAAGGTAGTTCCCCTAACCTCCCTGTCAACTGCCTCCAAAGAGAGGCCAGAGAGTTCCTTGGTTTGAACCAAGGCTTTCCATTTAACCAAGATGCTCAGCTCTGGAGCTTGGATTGGAATCTTGGATCGTTTATTTTCCTCATTAGTTTTTTTTTTTTTTTTTAATCAGCTCACAGGCATTTATTCTAGGCCTAGGGTTTACAGCAGTCCACAGACAAGGATTCTACACTTGTGGAAATTACTGTCAATGTAAGAAACATTCAAACTTGCAGAGAATTTTTGTGAGGTTATTTTAGTCCAACTATCAATAATTGCCAGGAAGCGAAATCTCAATTGGTTGAGAAAATGCTCCAGTTAATGTCTCACTATAAGCAGAAAGGAGACTCTGGCCCACTACAAGCAGAAAGGGGCTCTATCAAAAGAGAAGACATACCATAAGTGGGTTATATGAAATCCACTGGTCATAGATTAGGGAGGTGGAAGAAAGCAAAGAGGGAAAAACCTCTGTGATTGGATAATAAGTAAAATGATAGCCTGGCCAGCATGGCTCAATGATTGAGCATCGACCTATGAATCAGGAGGTCACTGTTCAATTCCTGGTCAGGGCACATGCCCAGGTTGCGAGGTTGATTCTCAGTGTGGGGCATGCAGGAGACAGCTGATTAATGATTCTCTCTCATCATTGATGTTTCTATCTCTCATTTCCTCTCCCTTCCTCTCTGAAATCAATAAAAATATATTTAAAAAATAAAAAATATTTTCTAAAAAAAGTAAAATGATAGACACATTTGTCTTCTACATAGGTGGATAGTTAAGTCAACAATTAACACAATAACAATAACAGAGGATTTGTGGTCTCCACCCCAGTGCAGTGCATTGGTTGTGCCTTAAAGGGTCTGGGAAAAGGGAAGTTACCCTGACTTTCAAAAGGTATGTTTATGATAGATGCATAAAGACAATAGACAGGCTTAATTAAGGTAAAGATTGACTTTTGTCAAGGAAGATTCTAGTCTAGGATGTGACTATCTGCCATAAACTGCTTTTAGTTAAAAAGTTTTAATTTCACACCATCCAATGTGGTTACTTTAGGTCTCTGAGTTTGTAAGGCCACCATGCAGGCCTTCCCTGACTTTGTCAGGTTTAGTATGTGGCCCCTTTTCATCCACATTACATTCTGGCAAAGGAAAGCAACAATAATCAAAGAAATAAGATATGACTGCAATGAAGAAAATCAACAGTCATATGTGAGAAGTGGGATAGAAGTCAGAGAAGTTCTTGCTGAGAAAGTAGCATTTTAGCTAAGATCTGTGGGAACATCAGAAGAGCCATTCCCAGGAATGACCAGTGCAAATACAGGAACTTGGCCCACTACAAGCAGAAAGGAGATTCTGGTGACTGGAGCTTATTAGCAAGGGAGAGGTATGTGGACGGAAAAAAGAAGGGCTCTATGGAAAGTAACTACAGGGCAATCTGATCATAAATTCCTAACTGGGCAGGTCACAGTAAGTAGTCAAGCCCCAGGCATATAGTTTCTTTAGTAAAAGTTTTATCTTTTGCCTTAAGCAAGCCCTGCCCATTGTTTTTGTGCATTTAGGTTAACACACCTTTGAAATGCCTCTTTTCAGACCTCACCTTCTGATATTGATTTCAGAGAGGAAGGGAGAGGGAGAGAGAGATAGAAACATCAATGATGAGAATCATTGATCAGCTGCCTCCTGCATGCCCCACACTGGGGATCGAACTCGAAACCTAGGCATGTGCCCTGGCTGGGAATCAAACCGTGACCTTCTGGTTCATAGATCAATGCTCAACCACTGAGCAACACCAGCCAGGCAGACCCCTCCTTCTAATGTGTGCACCACCTTTTTAGACCCCTCTAAGAGTGGTAACCTCCCTCAAGATAACAAATAATCTTAACTATCCTGTAACCCAATTCCCACCTTGCTTTCTTCCACCTTCATGTAAACTTACTAATTTCAAGTGCAATAAAGAAGCTGCAAAACTGATATTCTCCAAAGCATTTAAATTCTTCTTCCCTGGCATATGTTGTCAGTTTGGCTCAAATAAACTCATAAAAATTCTCTACAGCCATAACCGGTTTTGCTCAGTGGATAGAGCATCGGCCTGTGGACTGAAAGGTCCCAGGTTCGATTCCGGTCAAGGGCATGTACCTTGGTTGCGGGCACATATCCAGTAGGGAGTGTGCAGGAGGCAGCTGATCGATGTTTCTCTCTCATCGATGTTTCTAACTCTCTATCTCTCTCCCTTCCTCTCTGTAAAAAGTCAATAAAATATATTTTAAAAAAAATTCTCTACAGGCTTGGAGGTTTCTTACATCAACAGGTAGTAGGCGATAAAGTTTTAGTTTAAATTTGTTAAAGGACTGAAATTCAACTAAGTAAATTTTAAAGATCCTATTGGCTTTACTCAGCAATTCATGAATTAGGTAGCATTCAAGCTAGCAGATAGAAAGGAACTCCAAGGAGTTGTAAAATTTGAGAGGATTTTATAGACCAAAGTGAGCAGGAATAGGGAAGTTATACTGGGCATTTGCTGATTGGTTAAAGCAGGTTTACTCTCCTTATATGGAGCAAAGGGCAGTCTTGGAGTCTGGTCAGGTAACTTGTGCTGAGCAAACAAGTGCTGATTTGTTGACTTAGGCCTTCCTTTCCTAGGAGAGCCAAGCATAGAAACTTACTTAAGTTACTGATGTGAGGCCTAGCATGACTAACTCCATCTTGGGCCCAATGTGATTACTTTAGCAAAGACTATGAGAAGTCATGGTAACTTTTACTCAGAGGAGTAACATTATCTGACTTACTTTTTTTTAAGATACTTTTTAAAAATTGATTTCAGAGACAGGAAGGGAGAGGGCGAGATAGAAACATCAATGAGAGAAAATCATGGATCAGCTGCCTCCTGCACACCCCCTATTGGGGATTGAGCTTGCAACCTGGCATATGCCCTGATCAGGAATGGAACCATGACTTCCTGGTTCATAGGTCGATGCTCAACCATTGAGCCACACCAGCCAGGCTGACTTAAATTTTTAAAAGATAATTTTGACCATCAGTGGAAGAATAAATTAAAGGGGAGAGTAACAGCAAGGAACGCAGTAATCCAGTTAAGTGGTGATGATAGCTTAAACTAGGATAATAGCAACAGGCATTGAAAGAAGTGGACAGATTCTTATTCGAGGTGCATTTTGGTGAGACAACAGGACCTGACAATGGATTGGCTATTGGGAGACAGAGACAAAAGGAATCAAAGATGACTCATAGCTTAAAGTCTTGAGCAACTGGATGGAAAGTGGTAACATTTAATGAGATGAAGGTTAGGGGATGAAAAGTTTTTGCAGGGGAAACAGCTCTGTTTTTTCATTTTCTCATTTGTAAAACTGGGATAATAATAGTATTTACCTCATAAGCCTATCATGAGGATTAATTAAAATAAAATAAAAAGACAGTACATAGTATATGCTCAATTAATGTTAGTTGTTGTTGTTATATGCCCAGCATTGTGCTAGAAACTGGTTTACAAAGGTGAATACTTGCTCTAGAGAAGTTCAGAGTTGCCTGGTAGGTGTGAAGTGGTATTATGGTTTAGACAGAGAAAAAAGATATATTATATATATGTAATGAGCAATTAATGGGTAAAATGGAATGACATCTGGCACTTATTTTTATGTACTCCAGAAAAAAAAAAGAGAGAGAGAATCTGAAACAGAGTTTTTAGAAGATAATATCTGCTGGGGATGATCAGGGATGGTATAAGGGAAGGATAACATGATCAAGTCTATAAAGAATATTTCATAGTTATAATCCCTTAGTCAGTTGGCTATTCATTCATTCATTTATTCATTCATCAAACATTGAATAGCACATCCTGTGCCAGATAAGGGATATACTTACTAAAAAAGCAGATAGTCCCCACCTTCATGAAGCTAAAGGCATAATGGTGGATACTAATGAATACCCAGACCATTGCAATATGACTTGTTAAGGGCTACAGTAAAATAAGTACAGGTTCGACAGAAAGCCTGATAAGGCCCCCAATCCATTCATGAAATCAAAGATTTCCTGGAAGAAGTGATATTTCCCTGATGGATGGATGAGTAGGTGGGACAAAGGAGGAGATGAAACATATGGTATAAGTGTTCAAAGGCCTAGAGAGGAAGACAAGGAAGCAGAGAGGTCAGCTGGCTCTATTCCAACCTATTGCTCATGAGAAATGAGGCTAAAGATGTAAGGGCTGGGTCAGCACCATTGTAAGGAAAATTGTTTAAGAGTAGCACATGTTTCAGCACTCTCTGTAACAAACCATGCCAAAATGTAGTGGCTTAAAACAAAAGCAACCATTTATCTGTTCATGATTCTGCAATTTGGCTAGGGCTTGACAGGAGTGGCCCTTCTATGCTCTATGTGTTGCTGGCTGGGGGCACTTGACTGGGACTGGAGAATTCAAGATCTCTAGGGCTAGAATGTTCATATGGCCTCACTCATCTAATGCTGCAAAATGTGGGGTGGTGTCTCTTTATCTGGCTCTTATCCAGTAATCTGGCCTGAACTACTTTCCATGGCAGCTGACTCCCAAGAGAGGGAAAATAGAAGGTGGTTTCTAAACCCTGGGGTTTAAAAGTTCCAAAATATCACTCCCACCACTTACACTTCTGTTGGTAAAATCAAGTCATAAGGCCCAGATTTAAGAGGGGAAATAGATTCCACCTCTTCATGAGAAGGGTGTAGTACATATGGGAATGGGAGTAAATGTTGGCACCACCTTCACAGACAATCACACAGGACAGAACCAGATTGCACTGTGGGAAGACCAATCTCTCTTCTGTGCAGAGAATGGGCTGTAGTTGGGCAGGCAGCAGTGCAGGCAGAAAGGCCAGTTTGGAGAGTATTACAATAGCACAGGCAAGAGGTAAAGTTCTAGGCTGGTGGTGAAGATGGAGAGAAGTAGAGGGGAAGAGTCAGGTAACTGGCAGTTGGGCCAGAAGAATGGAGAGAAAAGAGTCAAGGAGGACACCAGAGTTCCTCCTTGATTTCAGAGCATCTGCTCCTAGTTCTGTCAAAACACAACTTAAGAAAGTCATTTTTATTCCTCACTGAATTTTATCTTTCAGCAATGCTTTAATAGTGCCATGGAAGTCACTCAAGTAGGGTTAGTTTGACTCAAAGAAATCTAAATTAGCCCTGGCTGGTTTGGCTCAGTGAATAGAGCGTCGGCCTCTGGACCAAAGGTTCCTGTGTTTGATTCCGGTCAAGGGCATGTACCTTGGTTGCAGGCTCCTCCCTGACCCGGGCCCTGGTCGGGGCTCGTGCAGAAGGCAACCAATTGATGTGTTTCTCTGTCTTTCCCTCTCTCTTCCACTCGCCCTAAAAAATCAATGGAAAAATATCCTGGAGTGAGGATTAACAAAACAACAACAACAAAGAAATCCAAGTTAAATGTACTGTACTTAACAGGTCAGTCAGTGACCCAGCACCTGCGTGTGAGTCAAGGAGACAATGTGGCTGGTAGCTTGAAAGGGACACAGAGAGGTCAGCAGGCCCCATTCCAACCCGCTTCTCCTGTAGCCCCCATGGAGATAGGCCAAGGTTAGGCTGTTCTGTCCTGCCTTGACCCCACATCATGGGACTTGCTCCACTTCAATGGTCAGGAGAGTCAGCCTGACCTATTTTCTCTCTGATAGGTAGCCCAGTCACCAGCTGGAGCAGGACTCTAAAATACCTGAGGTAAGTGAATGTCTTGGAGGCTGCAGAAACCTTCGTTCCTGTCCCCAGAGAGCTAGAATCTGTTTAGAAAGCTTTATCTTTGGAGAGCTGAGCCAGGATGGTCTGTGATGAGAGACCTGTGATTCTAGTCAGACAGGTCCATCGGGAAGCCCTGATTCTTGGAGTAAGGACTCCTCAGAAAAACAAAAGTCTAGCCAATGAAGTGAGCTTCTCACACCTCCCTTCACCTGCAGCCAGGGGTGACAAGAATGAAACACTGGGTGGAACAGCTTCTCTCAGTGTACCTCCTCACCTGGGTACTTGGCACTGAAAATCTGGAACAACTCAGTTGTCTATTGATCCCTTAGGCTCTTGGGTAATTTTAGGTTGTATAAATAGATGCACCTTGATCTTGTGCAAGACACAAAACTGGGCTCTGTTTTGCCCTCTATGCACTGAAACTAACTTTTAAGGGAAGACGGAACAATTATAGAAACAAAACAAAGCAGCGCAAGAGTGAAAACAATGTGTCTGTCCAAACTGAAATAATCATCTTTCCCCCACCCCCAGTTTCCCCTCCAAAAACCGGTTTCCCCTCCAAACTTCCCTATTTCTTTCAACAGTAACAGCATTCTCTGAGCTGCCCAAGCTTAAAAAAAAAAAAAAAAAAGAATTTTTAAAATGCTTTTCCCTGTTCCTCATCTCACATAACCATTGTCACCAAGTCTTGCTGGTTCTTGTTAGGGTCACCAAAGGAGGAACGCATGAGGACGAAAGGGGTAAAGAATTATTAATTTATTAGGTTATATGGAAAACCAGATGGGCTGAGCCCCAAAATGGCACCAGCACCCAGGGACTGAGAGTTGGAAATTGTAAAGGACTCTAGGCGGGCTTTTTCTGGGTGGAGAATTCTCTGGGTGGGTCGGGATCCTGGGAAGGTACAGAGGGGAAGGATTATTGTCTTAGCAAATGGAATGTGGTCTAAAGAAAAGGGAATGTAGGTTGTGAAGTGGTCTAAATGTCAGTTTCCAGGGGAGGGGGTATTGATTCAATTATTTGATCAGACCTAACAGTTCTTTCACTCCAAATCTTCGTGACTTTCCCACAGTTCTCCTCTTCTCCCAGGGTCTGGCCTTTCACCCTTCACCTCTCCATACGCCCTGCCAAAGCCCTTCATGGTCTCAATCCCACCCATTTCTCCAAGACTTGCCTCTGGTCACTTGTTCATTTCCACCTTTGCCCAAAGCCAACCAATCTGCTTACAGTTCCTACAATGCCCATTCTCTCTTACTTTCCTCTCTCTGAATCACCCTTCCCCCATTTCTGCACCTGGCTAACTCCAGTTAGTCTTTCTGGTGTCCCTTCCTCTGAGAAGCCTTCCCTGTTAGCCCAGGCTGGGAATTCCCAACTCTTTTATGGTAGTGTTCATGGTACTGCATTAGAATATTCTGTCTCCCATCACTGGACTATGAGCTCCTTCAGGGAAAAGCTGCTCTCTTCTATCTCAGGACATCAGAGTGAGCACCCCTTGGATGGGTTTGAATAATTGAGCATATTACAAGGTCCTTTCTGGATATCCTTCTCTTCCTCCCCACCTCCAATTCCATCGACACCAGGCTCTCAATCTACCTTTCTTTCATTATCTGCCTTGCCCTCAACACAAAATAAAACAAAACAAAACACACAGTTAAGGGAAAAGTTCTACTAGGAAGAGAATCTGGCATTCATGGCTCACCAGAGGGTACACACTCTCCACTTCATCCCACTCCCCGAGGCACAGGCACCTCTGTAGCAGGGCTGTCACCCTGAGGCTACTTGAATGCTACCGATCTTGCTCAGCTGCCCAGTCCCCTGTGTTCCCGCCCTCGTCTCCCTTTCCCCATTGTTCTGGGTCAGCCTAAGCTTCACAGTCTTTTTGTGAAACTTTTGCTCAAGCCCCACCCCTTCCAGAAATCTTTCTCAACTGGCTGAATCATTCTCCCCTTCATTTCTGAATCCGATGGCATTTATTAATCTAATCTAAATCATTTATTTGCACTTAACCTTGTGCTGTTATTTAATTATTCTTGAGGATGTATTTTTTGTTCCAAGTACATTCTATGGGCAAGGGTCATTTTTTACATGATTTTTTACTCCCTTCAATGTCAATATGAGGCAGAAATAGCAGGCCCTTGATTTTTATTTAAGAAATCATGGAAAAATCTAAAATCATGAAAATATAAAGTCCAGCAAGAAACATTAAACTTTTATCTTTAACATACTGTGAGGAGTTGGGAAGGGAGGAGAAATGAGGGTCCTTCATGGGGTTTGCATTTTAATGAAGGGAGAAAGCTAAGACAATCACAAGTAAATGCCTAAATGATTTTAAAAGAACTATAGTTGTAAAGAGAGTAATTCATACAGAGATTTACTAGGTAATTTGGGAAATAGAAGTCAAGAGAGTGGTTGTCAGGATGAACTCATGTTCCTTTCCAGTTTGCACGTCATTCTCCCAACCTTCTCTTAACTAAACCTCTATCCCAGAGGTTCTCAAACCTGGGTGAGCACCAGGATCCCCTAAAGAGCTTATTAAAACGCAGAATGCTGAGGCCTGCCCCCAAATTTCTCACTCAGTGAATCTGGCAGAGCCCAGGAATCTTCATTGACTCACAGGTCCCAGGTGACTGATGCTACTGGTCTCGGGCAGCACCCATGAAGAACCCCTGGACTGAACTATTTTGGAATCTCATGGCAAACGTTATTGAGTAATCTGCTGCTACCCCCCTAACCCGCACCCCATGAGTCTATCTTTTCTTTCAATAGACTGCGATTTCCCACAGGAAAGGAACTATTTTATAATTGTTTTCCCAACCTCCCCAAATCCTCAAATCCTAGCACAGTATTATACACAAAGTGCAATTTAATACAACTGTGAAAGTTGGAGAAAGAAAATAGGATCCTTAATGGCAAAAATAAAGGCAAAAGAAAATGTTTGCATTCTTTCAAGTTTTGTCCAAATTAAAGGAGATAAATGTACTGGTATTCATACTTGTGCCTTCCAAGTACGCCAGTTCCCCCCTATAAGACTGAATTATTCTCAGATGAAAAGAATCATCCATAAGATCTCCACCTCATGATTCGGTGCAGTCATTCATTCATCTCAACCTTGCAACAATCAGAAACATTTTAAACATGATTGAGCAAAAACTATGCAGGATTTATCATATTTCCGACAGGAAAAATGATCAGTTTGGCAGGGAACAAATGATATTACAGGGCCCAAAGATGAGTAATTGGCTCTAAATGACTTGGAAAATAAATTGGAATTTGCATTGGATAGGCTATATAAATATCTACTGTATAACTGAATGCCTGAAGCTTTTGGGGAGCAAGTGAGGTGGGAGAGGTGGGGATAAGGGGAGGAAAGAGTATTGTTGTCTGCTGCCCCCTCGCAGCTGGTGCTAGTCCCACTTTCTTCTCCTCCCAAAGCTGAATGACAGTAGGTTAAAGGAACTGCTGAAGCACAGACAAAGAGTGAAGAAAGTGGCAATTCACAGCCTATTAACCTTGGATTTTGGAAGTTGCGCCACTCCCATGATTCTCCACTGCAGCTGGCTTTTAAATCACAGCTTTGAAAGATTTGCCTCCGGGTCTGTACTGAGACTTATGCTTTTGGATAAGACTGGCAAAACTTGGAAGAATTTCCTGGGAGCCCTGTAAAGGTAATTCAGTTGGAGCATTACTCCTTTGTGTTCCAGAGAATGCTATTGGCTACTGGCATCTGGGATTTCTGTCATGCTTTCTCTCCCAAGTGTTCAGATGAATGGGTACAATGAGAGCAGTTTTTGGTCAGTGGACGTTCATTGATTCCATCATTCCAAAACTAGTTATTGAGGGCCTGTTCTGCCTTTGATGTGCAGTCAAGATAGAATAAAGACTCTGCCCTCATGGAGCTTGCAGTCTCAAATATCTTTCTAAGATGGGGTGACCAACCTTGACAGTTTGTCCAGCACTGAGGGGCTGAGGGGTTTTATGGGATGTGGGACTCTCACTGCTATTACTGGGAAAATCTCAGGCACACCAAAAAAGTAGACTCTTACCTGGACCCCACATTTCTTGTTCCTGAACTTGGGCTCAAGAGTGCATAAATAACAAATTACTCTGCTTGAATCTATAGAGCTGTGCTGTTGAAAATGGTAGCCACTGGTGGTAGCATATATGGCTTTGAGCTCTGGATATACAGGGTGTTGAGAGAAAAGCTAGATAGAAATCAAGAAAAAATGAATGTAAGAAAGAGAGGGAAGTATAAACAAAAATATATTGCAAATGTTAAACTGAAATCATTTTCCAGAAGAACACATTTTGAGTATTCTAATGAGAAGTAAGAAAATTAAGTTCTTTATGCAGAATCTGCTTCATAATAAAAATTTCAGGAGGATATCTGTGTCACACACTAAAGAATATTTACAACGATACCTGTGTTCCTTGCTGCTTTTCTTTTTCTTTTAAAAAAATTTTATCTTTATTGTTGAAAGTATTACAGATGTCCCCTTCCCCCTCTCCCATTGACTCCCTCCACCCCACTCCCACACCGCCCCCCACCCCTAGGCCTTCACAGAACTATTGTCTGTGTTCATGGTTTATGCATATATGCATATAATTTCTTTGAGTAATCTCTTGCTGCCACCCCCCCTTCCCTCTAATATTCATCAGACTGTTCCATGCTTCCATGCTTTTCCTTTCAGTTGATTTTTATATTTCCAGTATTTTTCCCTCATCAAAATCCTTACTAGAACATGTGATAACTTCTCCATTTTTATTGACAAGAAAGCTGATATAAACCATACTTTCAATATATTGTACTTTCCAGAAAAAAATAAATAAAAAGAACCGTGATAGTCTATAAAGCAAGATTCAGGTAAAAGAAATTATCTCTGGCATTCATTTGCCTTCCCTTTCTGGTCTCATCAAATCCTACTCTTCCAAATGCTTGTTTGAATAGCTAACCTTGGGGCAACCTTCCCCAGACAGAATCTGACCCAGACTCTGTATCTGGCTCAGAGTACCCTCTTGACAGAGGGTCTAGTCAGAGTGCAGAGGTCCTGTAGTTGCAATGCCAGTTTATACAGAACTGGATGGAGTGGGATGTCAGCAAGCAACACAGTTCTGATCACTTTAGCATGTTTGGTCCAAACAAAGCACTAAGCCATATTTCCTCATATTTGTGGAGGCTAGCGGTCAAAAACCAAGGTATCTGCTGAGTTGGTTTCTTCTAAAGCCTCTCTCTTTGGCTTGTAGATGGCCATCTTCTCTCTCGGTCCTCTTTTTGTGTCTGTGACCAAATTTCCTCGTTTTATTAGGACACCAATCATAATGGATTAGGGTCCACCATTTTAACTTAATTACCTTTTTAAAAGACCCTACCTCCAAATACAAATACATTATGAGGTATTGAAGGTCAAGAATTCAACATTTTAATTTGGGGGTGGTGGGGACAATTCAGTTTATAACAGCAGCAGACATATATCATTTGTCAGATGAATATATCTACGCTGGTCTTGAATTTTAGACTCACTATATGAAAATGTCTGCGCCTTTTACATTACTGACGTAACAGGAAATTTTTCATTTTGTCCTTTCTCTTTGGACATTTCACAAGAGAAGTGCTGGCTGGAAAGCAAAACGAAGATCTTTTAAGTGCCACTTGTCAAACGGTTTCACTTCCTCAGTAATTGCAACTCCTTGGTGGGAGCTGACCTATTTGAAAGAGCACTCCAGATGCAGAGAATTATTTGTGAACAAAATGATAATTGGCACAGTGCCACATTCCATTCATTTATTTATGAAACATTTATCTACTGTGCAATAGATACTGTGCTAGGTAAATACTAGGTACTTTGTAAGTGGGTAGATGGAGAGTATCAGGAATGTGATTCCTACTATCTAGATCAGAGCCCTGGGAAAGTTTGGGAACGCTGCGGGCATATTGACCAGGCTGAGAAATCTCCAAGGATCTGCTCTATTGTAACATTGGAAAAACCTCGCCTCCTTCCTCCTGGTTTCTCCAGGCCTCCAGATTGAGAGAATCTCTTGGGATTCGTTTTGGGTCCTTGGTTGCTTGGAAGATATGGATTCTCCTACTAACTGGGACCCTCTTCTCATCTTCAAACATATTAATGTAAACAGAGTGCCTGAAGCATAAGCTGTGCCCTGGCCGCGGGGAGCCCAATTGGTTAGAGCGTTGTCCTGATACACCAAAGTTGTGGTTTGATCCCTGGTCAGGGCACATACTTCAAGCAACTAATGAATGCATAAATAAGTAGGAAAACAAATTCATATTGCTCTCACTCTCTCTCTTTCTCAAGGCAAAATGAAATAAATGCATAAGCTGTGACCAATGTTTGTCATCTATCTACCTATCATCTTTTTTCTAGGTTTCTGAAAAGAATGTCTGTTTATATACCATGAATTTATGAATACAGCATGAACTGTGTCCATAGTTTATGCACTGTGTGTATTATCTAACAATTTACTGTTGTACTAAAGATTTACCAAAAAAAAAAAAAAAAAAGATTTACAACATTAGCCATGTTGTATAAAATCAGTATGATGGCAAATTACCAAGACTAGTTTTGATTTGTATATAATCATAGGTCACTAGATTTGGAAGGGTCTCCAGGACATATCTAGGTCAGTCCCCCTTTTCACAATTGAAGTAACTTGTTTAAAGTCACAAAAAGCTAAAACTAAACCTCAAGTCTTCAGATTTCCAGTGTAGTCTTGCCATTAAACCATATGGTATTAATCTCACTGATTAATGCAGAGATATGGTATTAATCTCACTGATTTTATAGTTCTTTTTGGTATTAATCTCACTGATTTTATAGTTCTTTTTGTATCTATTTATCTAGAATCATAAATGCCCCAATTCTCTAGATACCATTCACTGTTTGAAAGCCCTCACCTTCCCTTATCTTAGGTACATGTACATATGAACACCTATAAATACTGTCATTTTTGAGGACAAAGGCAAGATTCTGACAATCCAGGTTTCCTTGCCTTGTCCCAGTTCTCTGGACTTCTTAGAGTCAGTCCCTCCTTGTCTTCTCCCCCAGTTGCTTTTCCCACCTGAGGACTGTTGGGCTTAACACAGTAGAAGCTCCAAGAATGCTCACTCAGAAGGGCTGCAAGGATCCAGAGAAAGGAGCATGTAGAGACAGGGGAGAATTGTAAGCAGTCACTGGGTACTCTTTGGATGAATAAATGAATGAAAGAATGAGTGAACAAATGAAAGCTAGAGGAGAGAAAACAAAAATGGTGAAGAGGCTGACATTTTAGATCCTTGGCATCTTGAGTCTTGGGGCTGAAGGATGGGTAGACAGGTTTGGAGTTAAGGAATGGGGACCTCTTCTGCAAACTGCTGTGGGGCTCAAGACCAGAGCAGCTCCTGGCCAGCCCGGAGTTGAGTAGAGCCTAGAAGTTCCCTTCTACTTGCAAATATCTTCTCACTTTTCTCTTCTTTTTACAGGAGCAAAATTCTTAGTGCTTTGTGTGCATATTTTTGAGGACAGGGTCTATATTTTATTTAATTTACACCCTTACGTTTTCAACAAATGTTTGTTTTCAGTGAATGTTTGACAATTGAGAAAAACATCTGAAAAGTAATATCCATTAAGTTTTAGTCATAGTGTAACTGCTGATTTCCTAATCTTTTGTTTAACTATATAGAATCAGAAAGAAGGATGGTGCAGGGTTTCTGTAAAGGTGTAGGTGAATCTGGGGGTTTCAGAAACATTAAGGTTTCAGAAAAAAAACAATATGAACTTTGCAGATGTCACAGTTTTACAGGACATAAGTTGTGTTTTCATTGAACAGTATACATAGGAGCTGTGGGCAGAAATGTCTGATAAAGAAATCGACCAACATCTTGGCATGTGACATGGCTATGAAAACCCAAACTGTGAAAGTTGGGTTGAATGAGAGTGTAGCCCCGGACTGAGCTGGACTGGTCCTTTCTGAAGGAATCCTTAGGCTTCTGACTGGTGAAAGGGTACTTTTCTCATTTCTGTGGTCCTGACAGATTGAAGCACTAATGACTTTTGTAGTGGACTGTGATTGCTATTGCTTTTTTGCTGCCCAGAATGCTTTTCTCCCACCTCTTCTGATAATAAATTCTGCTCCACCCCCATGTTCATGGCGGGAAGGAGTTTTCTTTGGAGCTATCTTTGCTGGCTGCATGGAGAGACCAACAGAAGAAAGAAATCTAAAGTGAATGGCAAGAGAAAGAACAGAAAGGAGAGAGGGAAAAATGATGGCATCATTTGTAGCAAGAAATTAGGACTCTGGGTTTCCCAGTTAGTGAACTACCCTCCCTCCTTATTTTTCCACTGGCCATTTGGACTTCTTTCAATTGCAACAGGTGTCTGTCCTGTCCCTGCCTACTCAGGGTAGCCTTGTCATCTCTGGGCCTCAGTTTCCTCATAATGATCCCCTGTGGATTAGTTGATCACTAATAAGATTTTACCGCCAAACACAGAGTACAGTATTATTGTAAACAGTAACTTCTATTCTTAGGAACTGCAGGTTTCCCGTCTTGGCTGCCTTACCAGAGTTTCTGAATCAGGGCCAGCTCTCTTTCAAAAACACAAGACACAATCTAAGCAGAATAGTAATGCTAGCCCTCAAATTTTAGATAATCCAAAGAACCAGGGACTTCAGATTTGTATAAACAAAGTCCACAATCGGTAGATTTAAAACAACATTTTATTGTATGTATCTGGTTTGTGCGGAGGCATTTTAGTGAGGCTTGACAAATAAGACTATAAATTCAGAGACAGGAAGCAGTGAATAACAAAAAGAACTAATGTCTCAGCAGTGAATAACAAAAAGAACTAATGTCTCCTTGACATCATCCACTCTTAAGAAGGATGTTTACTTCTGAGTGTACCTCCTAGTGTGTTTTAAAATACTCTTGCAAATCTCAGTCAGCTTGAAATAGTTGTTCTACTTTCTTGCAATAGAATCCCCCCACCTTCTGAGTACACAGGCTCATAGTTATTGATAAATTTGATGTCAAAGATTATTTTTTACACCCCTCCTCCACCCCCCCCCCATACATATGGAGGTAGACCTATATACAGTCACAGACTTCACAAAAGTATTCAGTCACTTAGATAAGAACTATTGTCAGCAATCATTCACAAAGCATAAATTCATCCTACCAGGTGGAGTATATCTTTAAGTCTTTTCCGTGGATATCAGCTCCTTTTTTTTTTTTTTTTTTAAAAAGGCTTCTCTGGCCAAATAAGTTTAGAAAATAATATGCCTCTTTGGGATTTAAAAAATCCTACGGTAAAGTAATCAGGTTATCTTTGTGTAAGTTAGCAATTTCCAAATCTCTTTCATCAAAGCATTCTTTCCTTTCCAACCATATCCAATAACATTTCTTGAAATAATGTCTTGGGTCACATTTTGAAAACCAGAGAGGTGGTCGGCACAGGGATGTGGAGGCAGGAGCTCGGGGTTGACGCCTGGCTCTGCCACTCTGACTGCATGACCTTGAGCAAATGCCCGCCTCTCAGTATTTTATTTTCACCTCGGAAGAGTGAGGACAAGCCCGATCTTAATCTGGTTTGCTTTATGGATTAAGTGATATTACCGCTGTCCCTTAAACACCATACAAAGTTATACAACTGGAAGGTATTGTTAGAGATCACAGAGAAATTACTCAGTAGACCGGTTACCGGGAGGGGGTCAGGGGCAAGCGCCCGCGGAGCCGAAAGCCCGAGTGGGCGTTGCGGCCCCCCGCCCCCCAGTTCCCAACGCCCGTCAACCCCCCGCCACGCGCTCGGCGCGGGCAACCGAAACAGTCCCGGCGCGGGCGGACCTGCGCCGTTCTTCACGCCTCCTTCAAGCATCAACTGTGTAAGGCTGCGTTAGGAAATTAACAGTGTAAGAATAAAGAAACTTATCCGAGCGATCCTTAATAAAAAACGGTGTATTTGTCTGGTTAGGGGCCAGTCCTGAGAGGGGAACAAGGAAGCACAAAAGGTCAAGGTAGGATTAGAGCTCGTCGCGCCCAGAAATGCCTGGGGCGATCATGGAAGTTAACCTTCTCACTTTATAGATGATCCACGTGAGACCCAGAGCGGTCAAATGAATGGCTTAAGGCCCCTCGGAGAATTAATATTGGAAACATCTGATTCCCATGCCAAAGGCTGCCTCAATATGAGACAAAGCATAGCCTCACGACATGTTTGATATAATTAGGACAGACAAGATATACAAATGGCATAATCAGAAAATAAGACAACATGGGTCAAAATTTTAAAGCTCAGAAAAAAAAATGGGACTGATGGTAACTAGATGAGGTGATGAATATGTGAATTAGCCTGACTGTGGTGGTCATGACAAAATGAATATACATATCAAAACATCATGAATTGAATGGAAATATTTAACAATAAGCATTCATTGGACACTTCCAAATTCTACGAAGTTGTAGCAGCTTTTGGGAGGTTATGAGAGACAAGTCCTATAAACTTTTGACCAAGTTGTAGGAGCTTTGGGGAGGTTATGAGAGATAGACAAGTCCTATAAACTTTTGACGTTCTAAATATTTCTCAACCTGTTCTCTGCTGTATATATTTCCTCTGCCATTGCATTCAGATCATAGTTCTCACCTCACTTACGCAATAATATTGCAACTGGTTTCTAAGCCTCCCTGCCTCTTGTCTCTCCCTCCTCCAATCTTCAATCTCACCTCTCACACAATTAGAATTGCTTTTCAAAAACACAAATCTGCCTTATGCCTCTAGTGGAAATCCTTCACAGGTTCTTTTTAGCCTACAAAGACCAAACTCCTTTGCCTGGCCTACAAAACCCTCCTGGTCTTGGCTCCTGCTTACCTCTGTCTCACCTTTAGTTACTCCCAAACAAAAATCGAATCCCATCCATGCGTGTATTTTCTAGGCCTCGTTTTCTTTCATGCTGCAACGTTGCTCAGCTTGCTTCAACCTGCAGAACCTCTTCCTCATCCTTCAAAACTTTTTACTTTCTGGAGACCTCAGCGATGTTCCCTTTAGGATCCTTCCACATACACTTAATCTAGCACTTTTTCGAGGTGTCACAATGGCTCCTAAGATCTGCTTTTCCTGCTGAGCTTTGTGATGCTAAAGGCCGTGTATCAGTGAGGTCTTCCCTCCAATCTCCCATCCCTCACTCTCAGACTTGGAAGTCAAGAGAAGTGCTGTGAGGAGTTAAAATCACCAGGAGAAAGAGTGAAGTAGGCGTCTGGAAAATAAAAAAAAAAAAGAGGAGGAAAAAGGAAGGAAAGGTAATATGTGGCCTTGCCAAGATGGCAGGAAAAGGAAGTTCATCAGGAGACAGTTACTTATGCAACAGGAAAGGCTTTCAACACGAAAAGGCCAATCTATTTTCACTTTTAGGGGAAAACAACACTAAAGCTATCCAGATCTTCTGGACTTGAGCTGATTCCTTTTCTCCCCCCTGCCCTCAAGTCTCCACTGGGATGATCGTGTTTTCTATGTGGTGACTTGGCATTGGGCCGAGAGGCCCAGCCTCCCGCGCTGGCTAAGGGAACTGAGAAACCCACCTTGGTTCCTGAATGTTTTGCCTGGAGAATGACAGATTTGATATTAAATGTCCAGAAAGTGAGTGAGAACCACAACATTATGGATAAGTGGACACCTCCGGTATACAGGTCATTAGGACCAGAAGGTCTTTCGGGAACACCGGGCTGTACCCCAGCCGTACAGTTACTTGGGTGGCCAGTACGAACACGTGCCCTGCTCCACTGGGTCTTTCCTGGCCAACGGCACCAGTCAATACATTTTGCAATGTTAAGGCACAGAAGGTCATTCTATTTTCTGATTGTGAAATGAATGTTAAGAAAAAGTTATTTCAGCTTAGGAAGAATTTAGAGTTTTAAACAGCAAAGCAATAACTGAAAAGCAAGGGAAAAAACATTGTATTTCGTGTACTGAAAGTTTCCAAGACCAGGTCTGGTTCTCAGCGAGATCCATGTTGTTACCTAGTCCTCCCAAGGTGTGCTCATCCCTAACTCACAGGTGAAGCAACTGGCAAGCTCTGGGGGCCACGGGTTACCTTTCAGGAAGTGGCCGACCTGTGATCCGAAGCCAGGCCTCTTTCCTTCAGTTTCTGAGACTTTTCTAGACACTATGGTTTAATCCAGTGGTCGGCAAACTGCGGCTCTTTGGCCCCTTGAGTGTGGCTCTTCCTAAGCCTTAGGAGTACCCTAATTAAGTTAATAACAATGTACCTACCTATATAGTTTAAGCTTAAAAAATTTGGCTCTCAAAATAAATTTCAATCGTCGTACTGTTGATATTTGGCTCTGTTGACTAATAAGTTTGCCGACCACTGGTTAATCTCTTCCAACACCGATGCAAATAAAAATCCAATGGCGTTACCCGAGTATTTATATATATAGTATTTATATATATATATTTTTAAGGAGAATCTAAGGAGTGGGAAGCAGAATAAAGTGTATCGGAATGAGCTTGACCCCATTTTTCATTTATTCAGAGGGCAGTCTGGGAGGAGATCATTGAAAACAGGACCTCGCTAAACCCTCAGCTACAATAATAAGGGCATTAACAATGCAAAATGGCTCTGCGAGACTTGACAAAGTTGTTCCTAAGGCGAATGCCCGGAGAGAGACATCAGGGCCCGATGCTTCCTTTAGGCCGGGGGTTTCGTAGCCACGACAGCGGCCGAGGCAGGGAAAGGGCCCCTCGCGCGGCCGCCGCGGCCGCCGTTCCAGAGGCTTCCCCGGTCTGCACGGCTGGGGCTCGCTCCCCATATTCCACTCATTTTTACCTCAACGTTGGCCTCGCTCAGGGCCCCCCCAGACGCCACACACGCCCGTAAAGGCCCAGGGCGAGTTCGATCCCTTTAAGCTGGTTGTCCTTTGTGGGAGGCAGCCGGCCCGGGGTCCCTTTTTGCACC
>NW_005871143.1:2236771-2237973 GCF_000147115.1 Myotis lucifugus | reverse complement strand
TCTAGTTTTAGATGAAAGGCAAGGATTTTGGTGAGCTTGGGAGTGGGGTGGGGGCTGTGGTACTGTAACTAACTGCATTCTCGGGCAGGTTTGCCCCCATATTGCACTTTGCATGCAAAGAAGTGTGTGTTATTATTAATGTTTTTCGAAAATCGTGTAACGTGTGTGTGTGTTGGAAGCCCTTTAAGTTGCAGTCGAGTGTCCGATTATGGCGATCTCCTTCCTTGCACTGGCACATCAAATTTAATGTATGTGGTCGTTTTGGCTTATCTGGCTCACAACATAAACCAGTTGGGAATCATGTTACAGCAAATGCATTTGTTGGGATTGACTTTAATAATGGGACTGGTTTTGTTTAAAAATTCATGATTTCCAGTTTTAGGGGAAAAAGACATACAATATAGCTAATGTTTTTAAGTAGGCATGTGAATGCATATGTGACTACAAATAATTCTCCCTGTAACTGGTTTCCGAAATTGGGTGATTATTCAGAGATTTAAATGTTTTGGAATAGTTAAATTTGTATTATACACAGTACAGCTACGTTTTGATTGGCATGGGGAATGTTTGTTTTGTGTGTGGTTGCTTTTTTTTTTTTTTAAGTTTGGGGGGAAGGAGGGTGGAAGGGGGACGGAGAGGGATTAGCCAAATATGCACTGGAGTGATTGGTGATTAGCTGCGTGCTTTAAATCAAAGAACCCATTTTTAAAAGAAGGCCAAGTGAACATACATTAGAAATAATGCAGCGTTATAAGAAAGTTTTATTTGACTCGAGTCGACAAATTGGTGTTAATATTTTCCCTTTTTGAGCAGTGTGATGCGTGCAATGGGAGATGACCTTCGGGCACGGGTTTTGTAAATATATTTAATGTAAAAGCTGAATGCCTTATTGAGAGTGCTGATCCTAATGTAGATACGTAAACTTCAACTAAGAAAGAAATGCAAGGATAAATAATCAAGTCCTACTTAAAGAACTGTTCCCTTAAAAATTTAAGAATTAAAATACATCCGCATTGCAGAGGGCCGGGTAGAATGCAAAGGACTAGTTTAAATTCAGGCTGTAGAAACTGCATGGAGACACCCTTGCTTTGGAGCATGGACGCCTTCCCAGGGCACGTCCGATTCGGGTGCAGCGACAAAGCAAATGGGGTAGAACTTGGACTAGGACCGCCCCTCCGCCCCCATCCCAGACCTCGCTAAGT
>NW_005871143.1:2200734-2235969 GCF_000147115.1 Myotis lucifugus | reverse complement strand
TTTTCCCCCCTGCATCGACCGGCCTCCCCTGCCTTCCTCCGCCCCCTCCTGCTGCCGATTCCCGGACGCTTCTAGCCGCGGTCTGTTGTCATTGTGACGTCACAAAGGGACGGGCCCGGGTGGAACCTCTGCCTCCTCCGTGACGTCAAAAGTCGGGTGGGAGGTTTCAGCGAGATGGGGCTGCGGGTGATGGGGGCCTCCGGCCGAGGTGGAGCGGGCCTGCCACTCCGGGAGGACGAGGGAGGAGGGTGTGCTCAAGGAGGAGGGTGTGCTCGGCCTCTGCCTTCCGCCTCGAACGCAGCACTGCCCTCCAGGTGAGCGCTAGGAGCCTGTCGCCCTCAAAAAACTAGTGCCCCCGCCTACCTGTGATTCTGACCCATTGAAGAGGTGGAGAGCAGGGAGATGGCTCCTTTCTGACTGTCAGCAGATCTGCTGATGGTGTGGCATTACATACAACTGTGGTAGTTGGGTCTGCTCATTAATGCTTTAAATAAGCAAGGAAACTTAATTCAGGGAAAGCTTTGCTACATTTGTAGGAGGACCATGTTGTGGATTCAGCCACCTTGTCATATTTGGCGTGTCTTTTCTGAAGGTGGTGGGATGCCTTTCTGGGTGATGCTGCACAGCAGCAACTGTTGCTCTTCCTGGTAGTCTTGCAATACCGTTGGGGGAGCCTCTGCTGTGCCAGCTCTATGCCTGTTGAGTATTTTTTAGGGGGCCAGATGAGGGGAACACTTGTCATTGATACTGTGTGCTTGGAAGAGCAACTGGACTCTTAAGTCTTAAGATGTTCTGGGTTTAGTTCTTCAGAGCCAGATGAGAAGAGGCTCCCAATCTGAGTATTTCCTTTTCTGTAAAATGGAGAAAGTAATGCCTGCCTTTTTCACTTTACTTTCTCGGAGATTATGTGAGATGATGTGCATGAAAGATATGAAACAGTATGCTCTTTCTTTGTAAGGTGGCATTATTACTCAAGCTGGTGGAAGGCAGCACATTTCCTACAATTGGTCTCAAAAACCTTAGATGCCTGCCGTGTTGCCATTTAGTTTATTGCCTTAGCAGAGCAGAGTTTGGGGGTGGGATTGTAGGTGGCAGGCTTTGGGAGAAATGATTGTTATAATTCATATTAAGTGACATCCTTGAGAAACTCATAAATTGCAGGGTGACCCTCTCTTAATTGTGCTGGGGACAACTTCCACTACAATACCTTCGATAACCAAAAACATTTGCCTTTCAAAGCCCCAGTCCTCTTGGACAATAAAAACAGTTGCAAGTTTTGCTCTATAGGTATTTTCTGCCCATCTATAATAATAAAAGTGTAATTAGACCGGACGACCTTCCGGACAAAGCCGGGGCTGCGAGGGTCCCGGGTGGCAGAGGGAAGCCCGGGTCCCGGGTGCTAGAGGGAAGCTGGTGCCGGCAGCCGGGGGAAGGAAGGCCTACTCTTGCATGAATTTCGTGGATCGGGCCTCTAGTCTCTCTATATAAAACCCTAATATTCAAATAGACCGAACGGCTGAACAACCTAACAACTGAACAACCGGTCGCTATGATGTGTGCTGACCACCTGGGGTCGCGTGGAACATGGCGGGCATCGACAGCAGGTGGCGGAACACGGAACATGATGGGTGTCAGCTGCGGCAGGACGGTGGAGCAGGGAGTGGGGACACCAGACCAAGGCAGGGCGCCGGTCGCTGTCATCAGGGTGAGCCTCTGGTGGTTACTGAAAATTCTTTGCTCCTGTCCACCGTAGTCCCGCTTGGCGCTTGCACCTGCTGCCGGATGCCAGCCCCGCTTGCACCTGCTGCTGGCGCCCAGCGCTGGCCTCAATCACTCGGTGCTGTCAGCGGGTGCGAGTGGCAGCTGCTGGCCCCGATTGTCCCTGAGGGCTTCTCCACCTCCCCCTGCTCCTGAGGGGTGATTGGGACAGCAGCCGCCGCTCACACCCGCTGACAGCATCGGCCCCCCTCATACCCACTGTTGGCACTGGCCCCAATTGCTCCGCGCCATCAGTGGGTGGGAGCAGGGCTGGTGCTCTCAGTGCGTGGGAGCAATGGCGGTGGGAGCGGGGCTGCCCGCAGACAGGGGGCCGGGGTGGGAGGGGCTGGGCGAGGGTGTGGAGGATGGGCTGAGACCCGCTCCTATGCCCACTGCAGCCTGGTGGCCCACAGTTCCTTTCAAGGTGCACGAATTTGTGCACTGGGCCCCTAGTAATACATATAATAATCAGACTTCAAAACCATTTAATTGGTGATTCTTTGTAGCAGGTATAAGTTTGAAATGAAAGTCTCTGCCACATGAGATATGATTCATGCAGTTAGCACAAAAACAAATTACCAGTTTGATTTCCAGGACTGCTCAAGCAGAATTTGTACCACTAGGCCATAAGTTCTAAGTATCTAATTTTCTGATTTAAAAGTGCAGTATGACTTAAAAAATGGGGGAATGTTTGTTATAAGACTCAATAGCAAGCCCTGACCGGTTTGACTCAGTGGATAGAGCGTCAGCCTGAGGACTGAAGGGTCCCAGGTTCGATTCTGGTCAAGGGCATGAACCTTGGTTGTGAGCACATCCCCAATAGGGAGTGTGCAGGAAGCAGCTGACTCGATGTTTCTCTCTCATCGATGTTTCTAACTCTATCCCTCTCCTTCTCCCTTCCTCTCTGTAAACAATCAATAAAACACATTAAAAAAAAGACTCAATAGCAGGATTTACTATAATTACAATTACATAAAATTATAAAGAAAAAGGAAAGAAATACACCAAAATATAATGGTAGGATTTATGAGCCTTTCCTCCCCCCACCTTGTTTTACACCCAGTCAGTTTTTTACAGTTCTGGGGACCAAAAACTTGTACACATTATTTAATTGCTGTTTTTTTTCTTTCCATGGGCTGTTCACATGATTTTCTCTTTGTCACATAAGTCTAGGGCAGAGGAACTTAGCAGCTATGATTAAGGAAGGAATACTGTAAAGATAAGAGTCCAAAGTGTGTCTCTGCAATTTGAAAGAAAAATAAGTTACGTCCAAATATAACCCAATTTCAGTTATTGTTATCTGGGTTATTATTTTACTGTAGAGAAGTATCTGATTTGTGTATCCCCATAGCCATTGGCTCAAATAGCCAACTAGAAGTATTTGGTACTTTGATGGTATAATGGCTGTTTCTTCTCTCATAGTTAGGTTAAACCAGTTCATGTTGCTGGGCTGAGGGCTACTGACTCACTTCCAAGTGCCTTGGAAATAACTCCAGTGTAATCTTATATATTCCCTGCTCCAAAGGTTATTTTATTTTTTAAAATATATTTTTATTGATTTTAGAGAAAGAAAGGGAGAGAGAGAAATATCAATGAGAGATACACATAGATTGGCTGTCTCCTGCACACTTCCCACTAGGGATCAAGCCTGAAACCTGGGCATGTGCCCTGACCAGGAATTGAACCGGCAACCTCTTGTTGCATGGGGTGATGCTCAACCAACTGAGCCACACTGGCCAGGGCCTAAATGTTATTTTAAATTTACCTTCTTCAGAAAGAGAAAAATCTTTTGGAGTATATTACAGGTGTCTGTTACATTCAAAATAGAACTGTTTCCTTTTCTTCCTTTCAAAGATGACATGGGAAAGTCATATTAAGCTTATAGTACATTAAAACACTTGGTAAAGGCTAAGCTGGAATATTTAAAAAAGTATTAAAATATGTTCTTATTGATTTCCGAGAGAGGAAAGGAGAGGGAGAGATGTAGAAACATCAGTGATGAGAGAATCATCCATCAGGTGCCTCCTGCACGCCCCCTACTGGGAATCAAGTCTGCAGCCTGTGCCCTGACTGGGAATGGAACTGTTACTGTCTGGTTTATAGGTTGATGCTCAACCACAGAGCCACACTGGCCTGGCTGGAGTATTTTTAATTAAGTGGTTTGTCCTTCAGTATGGTGGTCTCAAGACCCAGACTTGACATTTTTATGTGAATGATTAAAAAGTTTGTAGTCTTAAGAAATTTAGACTTTGGAAATGTAATTGTACTGTTACTGGTCCACATGTAAGTGTCCCCCAGGATTACAGTAACAGCTTCTGCTAACCACTACCTCTCCAACCCACTTGCCCTGTTGGCTGCAGAACATCCTGGCTGTGAAACTCTTAGCTAATGGGCAGCCTTGGGGTGTGTGTGTGCCTGTATCCCCTTTGGCTTCCACCCATAGAAAGCTTGCCAAGTGTCAGTTTGTTTCCAAATCTGGTTATTCCAGTTAGTCTTATTATTGCAATTACAGTTAAATATTATGTAATCCTTTGAATGAGTGTGAAAAGACAGTTGGTTTCTATGAAAACTTTAAGATGAATGATTTGGGAACACTTGATAAAAGTGACTTGTTAAAAAAATAAGGCTGTTATATTAGACTAGAGGTCTGGTGCACGAAATTCATGCACGGGAGTGGGGGGGGTCCTTCAACCCAGCCTGTGCCCTCTCATAGTCCGAAAGCCCTTGGGGATGTCCGACTGCGGCTTAGGCCCGCTTGGGGAGCCTGGCTTCTGGCTGAGCGGTGCTCCCCCTGTGGGAGCACACTGACCACCAGGGGGCAGCTCCTGTGTTAAGTGTCTGCCCCCTGGTGGTCAGTGCACATCATAGTGACCAGTCATTCCACAATTTGGGCGATTTGCATATTAGCCTTTTATTATATAGGATGGGGGCCCAGCATTGAAAAGACTTGGGGAAAAATCTATTAAGAATTCTGCATGCACATTGCCATTGATTCCCTTTTAAGAACCAAACTTCATTTATCCCCACATTCCTTTCCCAAGAGAATAAAAGTACACTCGTGTGTTTAAGTTGAAATGTTTATATTCATATGGTACACTATTTTTTTTAAGGTTTTCTGCCAGACAGACTTTACATTAGCTAACCAACTTTGGTCCCTATCACCTCTGATAAGAGTGCTTCCATTGTATTTAGTCTTAATCCCAAAACATTAAACTAGACACCCTATGTAGTTCATGCTTTGTGATATAGCTCCGAGTGGTCCTCTTGAGTTAATGTGTAATACTTTTACACTTGTGCTATTCACTGGCTGGTAGGGGGCCAAAAGATTAGTGATTTTACACCTAATTTATATGGAATTCAAAAGCTTGTATCTTGTAATCCAGCAACTTTTTTTTCTTAGTTAGGAGATACTGTTGAAGGTATGTTCTATTTCAAATCCTTAAGCCTACCTGTTAATGGAAATGAGACAAAGTAATCTGTTTATTTATTTACTTAATTTATTTTTTAAATTTATTTTTTTAAATATGTTTTTATTGATTTCAGAGAGGAAGGGAGAGGGAGTGAGAGATAGAAACATATCAGTGATGAGAGAGTATCATTAATCGGCTGCCTCCTGCATGACCCCCACTGTGGAATCAAATTGTGAACTCCTGTGACCTCCCGGGTTCATAGGTCGATGCTTAACCACTGAGTCACACCGGCTCAGTGGTTGGAATCAATTACTTTTTTCTTTCCATCTTTCAGGTAGTTCTTCTCTTTATTCCTCTGACCACCCCTGCAAGCCTCAGTTGCTTTCCAGGCCCAGTCTTTGTGTCTCTGGTTCCTTTTTTCCCATAAACCTTTTCTTTCATTCTTTTTCTTTTTTTTATTGATTTCAGAGAGAGGAAGGGAGAGGAGAGGGAGAGAGGTATAGAAACATCAATGATAAGAGAGAATCTCTGGTTGACTGCATGAACTTTTTCCATACTTGTCTCATCATTGCACTCTTCCTTCATCCTAGAAGGTGGGAACTCTGATGACTTTGGTTTTGATATAGTATTGCTACTTGTCTACTTTTTTGTAGACAGTTTGAGTGAGATTTTTCTTATCCTTTTACTAGTTTTTTATCTTTATTGGGGCTTTAGTCAACCTTATTAGCCTTCTGACAGCGTCACGCTTTTTAAAAAGGGGTTTTCCTTCATTTCTCATTCAGAGTAAAATCATTAAAAGTAGAGCTGAACCTTGTAGGAAGTGGGGCACTGGCTGGACACCCTGCTTCTCCTAGTCCAGTAATCCTGCCTGCTTCCAGGAGTTCCTGTTCCTATCACTCCTTGCAGCTGGCTTTTATCTTTCTTGTTCTTGTAGGATGTCTGGGATGGGAACGGGCCTATGTTTTGTATATGGAGATCCTGTCCCAGAGGGTGAAGTCTAGGTCACCTGAGTGAGCAGCTGGACTATAACCCTGGGCCTTGGGTGTCTGAGTTTCTTTCTATCACTGTGTGTCTTGTCACAGATTGAATTGTTCTGGTGAGGATGCTGCTCTCTCCCCTAGGGCTCTCTCTGCCATTTGAAGAAATGCCAGAAGAGCTTGGATTGTAGAAAACACTCTAGATGGCCACATAACACCCACCCCTCCTGAAAGAATCCTAAGTGAAGACCCATCAGTTCTGAAAAACTATCCACATTTATTATTTCTGTAGTGAGTTCACATGAAAAAAGAGGCTAAGACCATTTTACAGAAGAGAAAACTGATAGAAGCAAATAGATATTGGCCAGATAGTTAATGGCTGTAGCCCCTCAGAAGGTGAGAAAAGGCCATAATATGGGCTCTGGCAGCCCCTGCAGAGTTTTTTTGCTTGAGAAAGTTGGGGAAGTTAAGGCAGTTTCTTGGCTTCCAGGAACAGAAGGAGTGTATCCATCTTGAGAGCATGTTTGTATTTGTTGTAATTTTTAAACACCAGTTGGTGGAGCTACCCTCTCGTCCCCAGCTGGCTGTCTCCTTGAGTCCTCATTGGAAAAAGAACTGAGATCCCATTACCCCTTGGGATACTTGTGTGCTCAGTATTTTGATAAGTGGCCACCACCCCACCCTCTCCCTTGTACCTGAGGGCCAGTGTAGGCTGCACTAGCTCTGCAGGCCTCTGAGAACCCATTTGATTTCGTAGGGCTGTAACAAATAGGCTTCAATACTTTTTCTGGCATTTGCATTGTTGCCTGTGACTTTGCTGCTTAGGGGACCATGGGGCACTGTGGGAAATCGTTTGCCCTCAAATCCTCACCAGGGTCTGGGCCTTCCGGTAAACAAAGGCTGTCCAGATATGTTAATGAGGCAGCATGAGTAATGGGAACATTATACATAATTACTCACATATTCATAGGATGTGTGAGGGTGTTAGAAAAGGGAACCCTACTGGCAGAAATTCTTGAGAGCTGTTCTTGAGAGCTGGTGCAGCCTAAAAAGCCTAAATTGGATTTTAAGTTCTAATTTTGTAAGTCGGTCAGGCTCCACCACCCATGAAGAGGAAGACCAGTGAGCTTTGAAGTATTATCAACAGCAGTGTTTAGTTACCATGAATCCTAGAAGGTTAATAAACTAAATACAGTAGTCACATTTTTGCCCTTTCCTGCACATATTTCCTCCAATGCAACCAGGAATTCTTTTCCACCAATATTTTTTTGGGATGGGGGGAGGAGTGAGAGGAGTAGGTTTTGTGTGTCTGTTTCCCATCAGGAGACCCTCTGGTTTACTGGGACAGGAGCCCAGGTATGTAATGGTGGAATCATCCAGAATGTGGGAGACCTTTTGGCACCCTGTGTTATTGCTCTCTTTTTACATCTGGGTGGTTCTTTCTCCATTATTTCCTAACCACATTTTGGTTAGGGCTGCATCTACAATGGTTGAGTGTGTTATCTCTTGGTTCTCATTTCTGCCAGCTGTTAAAGTGTTTGGTGCCTGTGGGGGCAGAAACAGGTGCCAGGAGGAAATGAGAAGGGATTAGGACTGAGCATGTGTTTCTTGCATTTATTATTTCCATAGGTTTATAGAAAGAGGACTGAATGAATGTTTGTTCTGTTAAGCAGCAGTTGGATATAGACATTATTAAAACTTGGAGAGTTTTGTGCTTTATGTAGATGCCTTATTACTAGTGCATGGGCTTCAGAAATGTAATGCCTCAGATGTGAACAGACTTGTTTTGAATACGGGGTGGGGCAAAAGTAGGCTTATATTAGTAGTTGTTCCTATGAAAAATAATACCATAGTTAATAAGTAATAATAGTAATAATAGTTAATAAGTAATAAACTCTCTGTTACATACCTACAACTGTAAACCTACTTTTATCCCACTCTTTTTATAGAGTACCTATGGGGTAATGGACAAGATTGGGAATATGAGCTGAGTTCAAGATTTGGCCTCACAGTGAGTGTACTGGCTCTGTGACCCATAGCAAGGCACATAACCTTGCTGAGCTGCTTCCTCATTGGAAAACTTGTCCATGTACCTCACAGGCTTGTTGTTGGGAGAGCCAGCGAGATTTTTTTGATGTGAAAGCACTCCATAAACTGCATATTCCTACACAAATGCTTAATGTATTATTACACAGTTGGAAGTCACCAATCTGGAGACATCGGGCCTGCTGACAGCCTTCCTAGCTGACTCAGAAATAAATGAATCAATTGAATTCTGTACTTTGCCTCTATTTTGTGTGTGTGTGTGTGTGTGTGTGTGTGTGTGTGTTTAAATTTTTAAAAATTGATTTTCAGAGAGAGAGGAAGGGGGAGGGAGAGAGAGAAACAGTGATTGATTGTTTCCCATACTAGCCCCAATGGGATGGAACCCACAACCTGGGTATGTGCTTGACTGCGAATGAACCAGTGACCCTTCGGTGCATGGGACAGCGCTCATCCAATGGAGCCACACTGACCAGGGCTGTACTTTGCCTCTTAATTACACTGACCAGGGCTGTACTTTGCCTCTTAATTAACCAAATGAATGGCAAGATAGTCTAAAATGAATTTTGGGATATAGAACAAGGCTTTAAAGATTAGAAGGTGATGTAATCACTTTCCACCCTTAAACTCTGTTTTTTTACTTTTTATTTTTCTTTATTGATTTGAGAGAGAGAGAGAGAGAAAGAAAGGGAGAGAAACATCGATTTGTTGTTCCACTTATTTATGCACTCATTGGTTGATTCTTGTATGTGCCCTGACCGGGGATTGAACCCACAAGTTGGCATATCCGGACGACCTCTAACCAACTGAGCTACCGGGCCAGCGCCCCTTTGTTCGCTATTGAATCTCTTCTGTATTATTCAACACTTGACTTGCATCCTTGTCTGGGGGAGAATTAGAAAGTGAGAATTAAGATTAGAGTGGCACTGAATCTGCACAGAGATGTTTAAACTGGATCCTGGAGCAATAGTCCTTGATATTGAAAATCTGATCATGATCCCTTCAGTGGCTCTCAGCGTCAAGTCTAAATCAGCTTTTATTGTCAGCACAGCGTAAAAAGCCCTTCTAGATCTATCTTGGGCCTATCCTGTCACCCATTTCAGTTCAGCTGAGCCCAGGCTCTTAGTCTTTTCATGTCCTGCTTCCTCAACTTGCTCACTGAACAGATTACCTGAAGAGCCCACCTAGCCTGTCTGAGGCCTAACTGGACAGCCTCCACCCCTTTCCCAAGTTAGGCAGAGCCAAGCTCCCTTTCTTTGTTGACCTGACTCCTCACATCTACCTCTAGGTACTGGAATTATTGTTTACATGTGTCTTACCTTATTAACCCCTCAAGAAAAGGGGCTCAGTTTTATAAGTCATACAGTTAAGGAATATTTGTTCAATTACGGGGTATTTAAAAAAATAGTGGTGCAAGGGGATTACTATGGATCTAGAAGAAAAAGATGAGCTTAACTAATGAGTTTTTTTTCTTTTAATTGATGTGGGAGGGAGGAAGGGAGAGAAAGAGAAAAACGTGTCAGTACCTGAATCAAGTCCGCCACCTTTTGGTGTTCAGGATGACCTCCAACCAACTGAGCCACACAGCCTAGGGTTTAACTAATCAGTTTTATAGCTGAGAAAGCCTGAGGTGTCTAGTACTGTTAGGTGACCTGCCTGAGATTGCATGTTTTATCAGTGACACACCAGGACATGAAATCCAGCCCCGAATACAGAAGGGCTGTGGACATCTCTTTCGGAGATGTTTCTTTCTGCCAGGTGTATTCTCCATAATTGCAGTAATTGATTGATTTTCACAGAAAAGTAAAAAGCTACATGTAATCCTCATACCTAATTAGGCCAATTCATTTTTTTCCATTTTGCAAAAATTTATTTACTAGGGGCCCGGTGTACGGATTCGTGCACCGGTGGGGTCTCTTGGCCTGGCCTGCACCCTCTTGCAATCCGGGGACCCCTCGGGGGATGTCAGACTGCTGGTTTCGTCCCAATCCCCGCAGGCCAGGCTGAGGGACCCCCACCAGTGCACAAATCCGTACACCAGGCCTCTAGTATGCATATAAGATCTTTGGTTAATCTCTTCCTGCCCTCCCCCCTGCCCCCTTCCCTCTTAGATTCATCAGTCTGTTCCATGTTTCCATGCCTGTGTGTTGAGCGTCTGCCCCCTGGTGGTCAGTGGGTGTCCTAGGTTCTGGTCGAATGGTTGAATGGTTGAACAGTAACTTAGGCTTTTATATATATAGATAAGAAATCATTCAAATCAGGCAGCTTACACAAAGATAGAAAACCATGGTAATTACACACCAACATTCTTGTACTTGGAGAAAAATAGTTTATGGGTTTATAGTTAAGTGCTGTTCTGTTGTGTGCTTTTTGCATTTATGTCTTAGTTATTAAAATATGATTCTGCATCTGACTGTGTACCTGACAGTTTTCCTTGCCTTGTCTGATTTTGATGGCCTTTTCACAGTTTGGGGGCTGTTGTATGAAATCACCTGTGCAGTATGCTTTACCTGTGTCTTTTGGCACTTAATTCCAATTTACTGAGTGGAATTACTGACTCAGAAGTGCCTGTGTTTATGTTCAGAACCCTCTTACCACATTGCTTTCTTGGAGAAAGGCTGTACTAATTTATGGTCCCACAGGTAGTATGTGTGAAGCCAGAGGATTTGTTTGTTTGTTGGCTTTTAAAAACCAATACAAAAGCACTTGTAACGAGTTGTAAAGATGTCAGTAGAGTTTTACTTTAGTTTCTGTTTTCTTTCCTTGTCCTCTCAGAGCATTAAAACTAAATGAGATAAGATATGTGAAAGCGCTTTGTAAAGAAAATTGCCTTAAACACACAATGTGTTATTAGTCAGAATGCTTGTAGTAGCACAGGGAAGAACAGAGTGTATAATTGTATAATTACATATTTTATATTTATGGAATACTTTTTTTGTGTGGGCATAATATACTTTAAGGTGACCCAGAATCTCATATGTGATTTTGGCCTCATTTGTGAGGGGTGGGGTTTGTATGGTTACAAAAATTTCATTTGGCTCTGGCTTGGAAGACCATTAAATTAAATACCTCGGGTATATTCTGGTTGTTTGTTTCATATACGTACTTATATATACCGCACCTCATTCCAAAAAGGAATTAAGGCTATAATGAGCAGTCATCCTTGGAGCAAATAATTTTTGCTTTGACCTGACTTAAGTTCACTTTCTAAATCCAAAAAGTGACAACCAGATTAAAATATGGGCAGTGAGCAGTTGTCCTTCTCAACCCAGCAGTGTTTGTTCTGAGTAGCTTTTTGTTTTTAGCTTTGAAAAGTCGACCTAAAACTTAAATTAAAGGCGAGTTTTGTTAGGTAGTATTGGTATTGACATCCCGACAGAATTTTAATCTGAAAGAATTTTAAAGATGCATGAAAGTAATCCCCAGTGGTGATGACATACTCAAGTGGCAGAGATCAGATTTCTGTTTAAATGCCAATACAGTTTATCACTTTTTTCCATAGTGTAAGGGGCCATGGAGGATCTGGATTTAATAATGAAGTTCTTTTTTTAGTGGAGGCGATTGGTAGATGTTACAGCATGAGTCAGCGTTCTGTGTCTTTAAAAATGTTTTCAAATACTCATTCTATATCATAATCCTCAAAACTACTGTTAGAATTCCAGACCATTGTGGTTTAAACTTATCTGGAATCTGAAAGGTGGCTGGCTGACAGGGTGAATGGAAAACTCCTTTAAAATAAAAAACACATTTGGCTTGCCTGATTGTCCCAGAGTCTGGGCTCTGGGCATATCTGAGCCATGGGCCAAGGCTCCTGGTCAAGGGGTTGGGGAATACTTCTTTCAGTTCAGTTGGACTCTACCCGCCTCCACAGGCCAGCTCAATATAAACAACATCAATTAGTCCTACAGAAATTCCTGCTACTACTACAGACTTCAAAGCTTCATGTTATACCAAATTCTTGTCTAGATGAGAAGCACACACTGTTGTACTTGTGATAAATCAGAACTCTAATGATGCTATTAAAGTGGGTTTTCTTATGACCCTGGTAAGCTGAAAAGCATGGGAGTTGGGGAGGATGAGTCTGATTTGGAAATATCTGAAGCTAAAAAGTGGTGTTTTTCTCTTCCTTCTAATTCTACTCCCTGCTCCAAATGAGTGATGTGATTGCTACTCCAACACTGACACGGCCTAAAATGAAACACATTTTCTACTCAACTGGCCTTTTTTCCTTTCCTCCTTCTATGAGACTTGCTGCAGTTGTCATGTTATTTCTTTCCAGAATTTATTGGAGCAGTAGGCAAAGCCTCGTGGGGGAGTATAAATGATGATTATAAAGAACCGTCAGTTTACCTAGTAAGGCCATTATTTTTGACTTGCAAAAGCTTTTACAGTCAAACATTGTTTGCTTACAGTTGTTTAATACAAACGAAGACCTTACTGGTACCTATTGTAAGAGGAATTCTTTTTTGTATATAGAAGTCATCTCAGTAAAGAACAGAACACCTTGCCCAGGCATAACTGCTTGTTTCTCTGAATAGGCATTAGGTATAGGCCTGGGATGGTGCGTCACGGTCGCTTTTGTTTTCTCCCATTAACAGCAAATAATCCTCTCTGCTGGGTGTTAACTTTTTTTTTTAATCCTTACCCAAGGATATTTTTTTCATTTATTTTATTATATATATATTTTGAGAGTAGAAGGGAGGTTGAAGGGGGGAAGGGGAAGAGAGAGAGAGAAAGAGAAAGAAACATCCACACAAGAGACACATCCCACATGTGCCCCAACCAGGGCTGGGAATCTAACTGCAACTGAGGTACATACCCTTCACCAGGAATCGAACCCACAGCCCTTTGGTCTGTGGACTGATGCTCTAACCACTGAGCACCTGGCCAGGGCAAATGCTTTTTAAAGGTGTTAAGTAATACCTTAAAAAAGGTGATAAGCTTGCCTTTGGAGTTTTCTCCTTCTAACTGTTTTCTGCCCAATTTATGAATTCAAAGATAGATTTAAAACTAAGGGACTTGTATGAGTTGGTGGTGACACTGAATAAATACATTTAAATGGTTGATTCTCATGCATTTAAAGCTCACACTATAGCTTTAGGGAAATAGGAAGGCTAAAGTTGCAGTTTTTATTTTTTGGGAAATTAAAGTTCACCCTCATGGCATGGCACTTTACAGCCTAACTAACAGTATATATATTCTTGGTATGTATCCTTTCTGCCGTATCTTTAGCAAAGTGTCAGTTCTTTTAGCCTTTTTTAAAAAAACTCTTCTTATATCCCCAACTTATTCCAGTAATTTCAGAAGTTCAACTATTTTTCTTTCCATGTTTCAGTGGTAGTTCAAGACAAAAGGCAATTTAGGCATCTCAGTCTTTCCCTGAGTGACTTTGGATGCAAATACAATTTTTTTCCTCTTAACAATTCAGTGGTTTTTAGTATATTTAGAGTTGTGTAATCATCATCACCATTCATTTTAGAACATTTTTTTAAAAAAATATATTTTATTGATTTTTTACAGAGAGGAAGGGAGAGGGATAGTTAGAAACATCGATGAGAAAGAAACATCGATCAGCTGCCTCTTGCACACCCCCTACTGGGGATGTGCCTGCAACCAAGGTACATGCCCTTGACCAGAATCGAACCCGGGACCCTTGAGTCCGCAGGCTGACGCTCTATCCACTGAGCCAAACCGGTTAGGGCCATTTTAGAACATTTTTATCCCAGTTCCCCCAGTCTCTGGCAACCACTAATTTACTTTCTGATCTATGAATTTGCCTGTAGTAGACACTTCATATAAATTGAATTATACAATAGGTAGCTTTTTGTGACTAGCTTCTTTCACTTAGCATGTTTTCAAGGTTTGTTTATGTTGTATCACATATCAGTACTTCATTCCTTTTTATGGCCGAATAATATTTCATTGTATGGACATACCACATTTTGCTTATCCATTCATTAGCTGATGGACATGTGGGTTTGTTTCCACCTTTTGGCTTTAATGAATAATGCTGCTATGAGTATTTATGTATACGTTTTTGTGAGGTTGCCCTACTCTAGAAATACCTTGAATTATAAAATTGTGCACATGCATTATTAATGAATTTATTTACCGCTGTTTTACTAACCTGCTAAGCTGTTACTGTCAGCTTTTGTTTTTGAGCCTCCTCTGTTCTGAATCCTCTGCTTCTGGGGCAGTTGCCTTGCCTCAGATTCTCATTTTCCTCCCTGCCTGACTGGCCCTCTTCACTATGTGTGTGGGTGCCCGAGAGTGGTCTTATTTCTTCTGTCCTTCTGTACACTGTAAACACTGTTTCCGCACATTTATGCTAGAACCAGATGCTCCATTTGTTTAAGTGTGAAAAAAAGGTGGGACTTTGAATTTCATCATGGGGTGAGTTACTTTTTGTTGGTACTCAGGTGTTTTTGGCTGTAGTTGTAGGTCTTCAGAAGCATCTTCGCACAGCATTTACCACATAGTTTTGGGAGAGGTAGAGTTTAAAATGCTGGCTCCTCTGGGAGTGCAGAGAAGGACGAGGAACTATTTTCCTGCTTCCGTTTTTTTTTTTTTTTTTTACTTTCTTATGGTTAGCTATGTTGTCATTCTTTGGCAAATTACTTTCTTATGGTTAGCTATGTTGTCATTCTTTGGCAAAGCACTATGAGGAATAGAACTATCTACCTAGAAATTCTCCCTGATTTTCATGCTCCCTCCAAACCTGCTTTACCTAAATGAAAAAATACTTAAAAAAAAAAAGGCCATTCATAGTGAATTCTTTTAAGAAATGGAATTCTTTTAAGGAGGAGGGATGGTGCTATGTTTTCTCTTCTTTTCCTTTTCCTTTTTTTTTTTTAGAAAGACTATTAATGTTTGGTATTTTGGTTGGTATTATTTGCTTTTTAAAAAAATATATTTTATTGGTTTTTACAGAGAGGAAGGGAGAGGGATAGAGAGTTAGAAACATCAATGAGAGAGAAACATCGATCAGCTGCCTCCTGCACACCCCCAACTGGGGATCAAGCCCACAACCAAGGTACATGCCCTTTATTGGAATCGAACCCGGGACCCTTCAGTCCACAGGCTGGTGCTCTGTCCATTGAGCCAAACCAGTTAGGGCCCATGTTTTCTTTTGATTTTTCTGATTTTTACCAGATTTATTTCCCCAAGTTGGTGTGAAATTGTTGAGATGAGATTGGCCTCTTGTTTGAGTCAGGCACTGTTTGCTAATTTTTAAGTGTTCAGGGAAAGTGTGCAGCAGTAGAGGCTGGGTGTTGAAAAACTCAGGTGGCCTGAGTGTGCCCCAAAGCCTTTAGAGAAGTGGGGGTGCATCTCTGCATCTCTGGGAGGAGTGAACATCTTGGTGTGGATGTCTGGGCCTTTTCTCGAGGTTCCTGGTGTGTCTGTCAGCATTTGGAATCTTATTTATTACAGAGTGCTCTCAAGTTCAGTGTAAAAAAATGTCCTTCCCAATGATATTAATCATGCTTTGTCAAACTCCAGTTTTTCAAGTACAGCATTCTGTTCCAAATTGACTCTTGTGCTTAGGTCATGGATTTGGCTTACCTAATGGGGAGTTATATTCCATATTTTTTCTGTAGTGGTCAAATAACCAGGAAGTTTCAAGGTTATAATTTTGGAAGGTAGATGTGAGTGAGTGAGGGTGTATGCGTGCATGTGTGCATGAATAAGGAGGAGTTACTGTTTTAAACTTTGCATTGTTTAACTGGAAATCTGTGTTCTGCCAAGCTTTGTGTGGTGTACCTATAACCTGTACACATACTTGTGCTTTTTCAAAAGCAAATGCCATATACCTCCTACTAAAATTGCTTATTAGAGCTAATTTTAAAAATTGAGTTAGAACTGCCCAATAATGTAATGCAGAATATTTCCCAATAATGCCTAGGTTAACAATGATAGTCTTGCTGTATTGTGCAAAAAAGGCTTCTGTTCAGACCCAGCTGGGTTTCAGGCTTAATTCATTGCTCTATGGTGGGATCACCACAGCTGCTGTGGGGCCTTTACAAATGCAAAAAAGCTGTCAGTGTTTGTTTCATCAGCTGCATAAGTGATGAGGCCAAGTTGAGGAATCCATTCCAGTGCGCATTGTGCAGGCTGTAGCCATTATTGTTTACAGAATTAGTGTGTTGGAGCTTTAAAATAGTTGGCACATCGACCGTCCTTTAAAAGCACAAGACTAAGGAACAGGACCATTTGGTTGTTCTTATAATGTTGGCTGAATGCAGCCAGTCCTTGTCTTTAACAGTCACTGATCCAGTCTGTGTTGTGGGACTGACCCTCTTTTGGACAAGGTGGGGGCTCTGAAATCTTGTCTCTTTAGTTCTGCATCTCAAATGTAGGTTTGCATTCATTCTTTTAGTAAGTTTTTCAGAGTTCCATAATTGTAATTGAATTTTAAAGCCTTAATCATCCTCCCTGTTCCAAATAAATATGGGATTGTCAGCTGGGACTCCAAATAGCTGTACAGTAACATTCTGGATTCAGTGCTGTGGGATTTATTTTGTGAAGTGATATTGCTTTGGGAATTGCCTTCATTTCTACCCATGGAGACAGACAGAGGTTAAGGCTACTTCTTGGCTGCAGAAAGACCCTCTGGACAGGTCACTTTCCAATCAATTAGTGGGTGTCTCTGCAGGCCCATCAGTGGCTGTTGACCTAGGATAGCCATGGCAGCATGTCCAGTCTCTTTTGGGCTGGACGCTCATGTGTTTGGGACCTGTATCCATGGTCTTTTGCTGGATAGTGTGGAATTGTCCCAGCCCTCCTTTTATTTTAATGTGATTTATTTCCAGCCCCCTTCTCAGCTTCAGGGGTCTTTCTGAAAGTCATGCTTCATGGAAGCTGGAGGGCACTGGTAGAGGCCGGTCTGTACAGGGTTTGTTTTTTTTTTTTTTTTTTTGGCAGGGGGGGGGGGGTCAAACTGTTTATTGACTGTAAAGTAACCCCGGCCCCGTGGGGAAGAAAGTTCCAAGGAGAACAGAATAATACAGATTAAATACCCACCTGTGCATTCACACACACACACACACACACACACACACACACACACATATCCAAACTCTAACAGTGACAAATCAGACACCTGCTTCCTCCATCCTAAGTGATGGCTGTTAGGAGGTGGTTCAGAGGTGGTGCTCCAGAATGGGTTTTAATAGCAGTAGCCTGTCCCACCCTGCCCTGCCCCAGAGAGCTGGGGTTCCTAGGAGGTAGGTGGCAACTCTTCCCCACTCTGCCGCAGATGCTTCTTGGCTCGGATCTTATTCATAGCCTCTTCAATGGAGCATGTGTCCCTCTTTTTGGCCACGGGCACACAGCATACATCTTGTTGGTCTGTAGCATATGGGCTGTATCCTTGGTTGCCCCCTTGCCGATAAGGTGGCTGTACTTGTCCTTGTAGTCACTGGTGGGGCTCACCATCACAGGTTCCTGCTGAACTGCCTCCTCCTCCTGCCTCTGGGCCAACTCCTTCAGCTTTTGTTTCTCCTCAGCCTTCTGGGGGTCCCACTCCTCTCCATGATGGTAGGAGTCCAGCTCTTCATCTGAGGGTGCACACTCCTTTTTGAAGATCATGACATAGCAACATTCATCACCTTCCCTGAAGGATGCCGGCCAGCCACTTCCACCACATTGTATAGTATGCTTCTCTCTATCTTGTTCATCAGCTGAAACTTTTTCTTGATCTGCCCACTGTCTTGGATGAAATCAGACACCTCTTTCTCCATCCTTTTACGGAACTCCACTTTTTGTTGTTTCTGTTGCTCCTGTAGTTTCTTCAGGTGGGCAGCCTGCTCTCGGCCCTGCACCGAGTTTCCTGGTCACTGAGGCTGGTGGCTTTTCCATGGAGCTCAGGATGGAGCCCAGTAGGTCCGCCATCTTGGGAGTGACAGAGACGGGCTGTACAGGTTTTAAAAGTGGAGCTTGTCAGGTCTCTCAGCCAACGGGGGTAAATAATGGTGTTTCCTTCCTCCCAGCTGGAAAGGTCCCAAAGCGCTCTCCCATGTTCATGAAAAAGATGGCACAAGGTGCAGGTTCTCCAAATTATAGGTCAGTACTGATTAGATTTATCTGAAATATCTGCCACATATACTGTTCTTAATTCCTTTATGTCTCCTCGTTTTACCCTACAAAGCATCTGGAGCCCAAGAGGACAAATGAGTCCAGTGGATCCCATGTGGTGTTTGTGCTGATTAAGCAGAATTTGGGGATCCTTCTGCATCTCTTTTAAAGAGCTCTTTTGAGGGGAGAGAATGGTCTCTTGACAAGTATATTTTAATTCTTTCTTACAGTGAACTTCCAACAGAGAACAAATACAAATATCAGTTTAGACTTTTTACTTCCTTCTTGACACCATCCCATTATCATCACACACTCACCCTGGAATAGAAGCCATGAACAGGGAAATAGCAGAGAGCGAGCTTCACATCCCCTCCCCCTGAGAGAAAGACTAATTTGCAGGGGCTCAGAAGGAAACAGCAGTTTCATGGTCATTGTTCCCCACCTAGTAGTGCTTGGTTGCGCTTCAGGAAACCCCATTGCCCAACCTACTGGTGTTGTATATTTTGAGCTTTAGGAATCTTTTATTAAAGCTGCTTCTGCTTTTATTGAGTTAGCTTGAAGCAAAAACGTGTTCAAACGTGTTCTTAATTTTAGTTTGTTTGAAAGCACTGTATTCTCAGTGTTTTAAAAACAGTTATGTGAATACATACGCAAGCAAGTATGTGTGGGCATGCACGTGGGGTGTGTGTGTGTGTGTGTGTGTGTTTGTGTTTGTTCATTCACGTGAACGTCACTTCATGACCCCCAGAGACTTATTGTTGTAAATAAGGACTTACTGCTCTAAATAAGGATGGCAGCTGGCCACTGAATGTCCACCCTGCAACTTCCCAGCTGAGTGCCTGGAAGATCACTGAGCCTCATCTAAAGGCAGCCTCAGTGTTCTCCACTGTAAAATAGGATGTAGGTGTCCCACTGAGCAAAGAGGAGGGGTTTAATAAGTGTGCCCCCTACATGATAGGCATTCCCTTCCACCTGCATATATCAGTGTCTCTTTCTTAAGCTGCTTTGAGGGAGAGTTTGGAATTATACAGACACATTACAACTTGCTGGATAGCAAACTATTAATCCAGTTGCTCTCCTTTGACTGTAAGGAGAGATGATGAGCTGAACACTCTGAACATAAAAATGTGTCCACAGAGAGCCTGAGCTTCCTGGAGTGTCATTCTCCTGACCTCAGTGTCCTGTACCCATTAACAAAACAAAACAAGACAAAACAAAACAAAACAAAACACAAACATGGGGGAGCAGCTCACTAGCATTCGATGTAGAACCAAGAAGTGGTTGGCTTAGAAATCTGCTTGAAGGGAAGCAAAAGGCCTGGGGATGCCAGCAACTAGGAAAGGAGCGAAAGGAGCGCCTGAATCCTAACCAACTGTAAGTGTGTCAGTTGTGAAATAGTCCAGGTAGAACATTGTTCTTAGAGTCAGGTTTCAAATGATAGTAAAATGGAAACAGACTTGGAATACTCTGAGAGCGGAACACACTGGTTCTGGTGAGCTTTCTGGTTATTGTTTCAGCCCATGCTGTTGAAATTCTTTTTTTGTTGTTGTTGAAATTCTTTGTGGGAGGACATTTCATTGGCTCTCCTGTCTTCAAAAGTCTGTTGTGATGTAGGAAGGAGATTTTATTCTAATCTCATTACTGAGGACCTTAGAGGGTCTCCCAGCTGTTAGTCTAACATTTCTTTGTTATTGTACAATCATCTAGATATGGGATAGGACTGTTATTGGGCTGTGTGTGTACTCATCCCTGGAGGCCTATGTATTTTACCTACATTCCTGAGGATGATGTTGTGTTACTTGGGGCCCTGGGAATAAGCTCTATTCATTGGAGGATTCAGCAGGAGGAAAGTTGGTTCCATGGAGTGCACATTGACATAGCCTTCCAGAATGCTAGTGAGTCAGAACTTAACGCCAGAGTTCTAGTATAAATGAATCAGTCATTTATACTCTGGCTGTAGTGAGGATATGGCCTGCTTCTCTCCCCCCATCTCTTGGTGGCCAGGGGGGATGGATGGTGGGTGATAATGAAACCTTTGCTCCTAACTGCCTACCTGCTTACTGGAAATTGTGATAAGGGGTGGTGACCACCACTTTTTTTTTCTTCTCTGCAAAGCCCATTACCATAACCAATACAGAAATTTAAAATAGTATCTCCAAACCCTCTCAGATGGTGCATTTGACCTGAATTAGTTTTTCATAATGGCATAGCTAGATTTTCCCACATAAGCGCTTTAACAACACAACCAAAAAGCTCATTTTTGAGCTTTTGCTATTGTTGACAATGGTTATCTTGCTGCTGCTAATAGAAACTAAAAAGTTCATTTGCCAAAATGATTGTCATTTCCTTCTTAGAAGTGCAGCTTAACTCCAGGACTTCATTTAGTCAGGGGAAAATGGTTGCTACCTCCTTGTTAAGCTTCTTTCCATTATCCATTTGTGACAGAATAACTGTTGGGGAGGCCTGGGGAGATGGGAGTAAAATAAAGGAACAGCTAAGAAGTAGTTCTGCAGAATATGTACCTCTATCTTAAAGCCTGTATGGAAAGGACGGTGGCTTTAGAAAGGGGGTAAAGTGGGAGGGGGTAGCAATCGTTGAAGCATGACAGCCTCCAAAGGCTCCTGGGACTTAAAAACAAAAAAGGGAGCCTTTTGCAGATCTTTCCCTTGCATATGTCTTCCTCTCCACCATCCATTCTCCCTTGCTGTTTTGTAAATCTCCCAGTTGGAAATTTTTTAGCATGGGAGAGCTTCTTCCTGTGCTTCAGTTGGCAGGATGCTCAAACACAGCTGCAAAGAATTTGCTTCCCCTTTTCACAGCATCTCTCATTTAAAAGCATTAGTGGGACTACAAAACAAAATTAAAACTTGAGGATTTTTCAGAAGTGGACGCCAAGTTTAATTAAAGTCGAGGAAGTTCAGGGCTATAACTCTTTTGTCAAATCTTTTAAAGTCAAGGCATGTGCCAGTGGCAGGCAAGGTGGAAAGTGCCAGCAGCTGTTCCCGGTGAGGAGATTTAAGGCTCCTTGTCTGGTTTGTTCTTGGGAATATCCTAGAGTTTATCAAAACACGTGCTGAGCCAACATCTCTTGGTGGCCTCAAAATGGTTGCCGCTTTGTTAGTTGGTTGCTTCCTTGTTGAAGGAGAAAAGTCCTTATAGTAAGTTTCTGTCTCCTCTCAACCCAATCTGAATGCCCCGCATTCCGTGCTCCACCCTTAACCCCTGACCAAGCCACTGGGTTGTAAAACTTCTTATCTAAAAAGTGCAGGTTCTGACTTGATAACTGACTTCTTACATTGGCATTTTAATCTAGTGCACTTTGGAGATACCCCCTGAACATTTGGGTGATTAACTGGCTTCTTGTTATTGGATGTTCACAAAAATCTGCTCTGGCTCTATAGGAAAATGCTCTCTGTTGTTCGGGCAGCATTTATGTACATCTGGAGTGTTTTCACTGATGAATAGACCAGTGTCCGGTCTGGGTCCAGAAATGAACTGTTGTCACTTCAGACCTGGATTGTCAGCAGAAAGGGTGCTTATATGATTTACCTCACATATTGGAGATAGGTAAATTTAATATTCTGTGACATGACCTTAAATTGAGTTTTGCAAGGAGATTGATTAAGCTTCATCCCAACCTTTTCATTTTTTTCCTGAGAAGTTATATAGAAGTGTGTGTGTGTGTGTGTGTGTGTGTGTGTGTGTGTGGTTTTATTGTTGTTTTTTAACACTAGGAATATTTAAAAGGGAATTATACTCATTCCTTAGTACTTCTGTAGATATAGCATTTCTTTCTTCAGACAGAGGAAATAGTTTCCTCAGGATGTTGGGGATTTGTGTATTTGGTCCTAATCATTTGTTAGGTAGTCTGAATATCTCTTCATTTCACAGGAATTGATATTTTAAGAAGCTGAATGGTTTTGAGTCCTGTCAAGCTAATAGGTTGTACAGCTAGAACTTGAAAGGTAACTTTGGACTTGATAGTGACTGTGTTATAGAGGCATTGGGTTCTGGTTTGGGTTTTTGCTCTGCATGTAACTTACTTTGCCTTTCCACAGTCGAGTTTTCCTTAGTTGTGAAGTTGTGTATGATTGGAACATGATTTTTGTCTTCCTAGACTTACCTTTTTTTGCAGCCTGACTTCTCTTTTACTTTATTCAGTTTTAATTCTACACATATATATTATCTACTTTATATATTCCAATTATCTATACTAGGTGTACCAGTTAATAATGCGGATTTTTTTCAATAGATGGAGTTACACATATGTTGATATATATGTGATTTGATATGTATGCTATTTTGTTGTGTTGACAACAAGCTTCAAAACTTCATATGTCAAATTTTCTGAAGGTGTTAACATCATAGATATTTTTACACTTAAAAATGTCGAATTTCGTGCCGAAAAAAAGAGCATTTGCGGAAAGTTTTAATTCATTAGTTTATTTTGAAGAAAAGTGCTGCTGAATACTTCAGGAAGCTTATGGTGAACATGTTCCAGCTCAAGATACTTGTGAACGATGGTTTAAATGCTTTAAAAGTGATGATTTCGATGTGAAAGACAAAGAACGTCCAGGTCAACCGAAAAAATTTGAAGACTAACAGTTACAAGTATTATAAGATGAAGATGCATGTCAAACTCAAAAACAACTTGCAGAAAGATTAAACGTTGCTCAGCAAACAATTTCCGATCGTTTACAAGCAATGGGAAAGATTTTAAAGGAAGGAAGTGGATGCCACATCAGCTGAACGAAAGACAAATGGAAAACCGAAAGTCAATAAAATGTTGCTTCAACAGGACGAAAGAAAGTCTTGCATCTAATTGTGACTGGTGGTGAAAAGTGGATTTATTTGGAGAATCCCAAACGCACTAAATCATGAGTTGATCCAGGTCACCCATCAACATCGACTGCAAGGCCAAATCGCTTCGGAAAGAGGACAATGCTCTGTGTTTGGTGGGGTCAGGAAGGTGTGGTGTATTATGAGCTTCTAAAACCAGGTGAAACTGTTAATACTGATTGCTACCGACAACAAATAATCAATTTGAACCACGCTTTGATCGTGAAACGACCAGAAGACACGGCAAAGTAATTTTGCTTCATGATGACGCACCATCACACACTTCAAAACCAGTTAAAGACATCTTAAAAGATCTTGCCTGGGAAGTATTAACCCACCCACCGTATTCACCAGATCTTGCTCCTTCAGATTACCACTTGTTCCAATCGATGGCACATGCACTTTCTGAGCAGCATTTCAAAACATACGAAGAAGTGGAAAATTGGGTCTCTGAATGGTTTGCCTCCACAAATTACTTGAAAGATGGGGGAAATGTGTAGCTAGTGATGGACATTACTTTTAATAAAGCACTTTTGATGTTTCTCTTGAAATTGTTGTGTTTTCTTTGATTATAAAATCTGCATTATTAACCGATACACCTAGTATATATAAAAACCCAGTGACCCGAACGGCAGAATGACCGGAATGACCGGTCACTATGACGGGCACTGCGGCAGCCAACCATCCTGATCCGGGCCCCGATTGGCCCCCTCCAACCACCTGCAGGCCCTCCCTCTTGCCAGCCCTCCCCCTGGCTGTCCCCCCACCCCCCAGGCATGCTGCCCCCCCATAGGCCCCGATGGGGGGAGGCCCAGCTGGCCAACCTCCCAGGGTCCTTCTGGCCGGCCAGCTGGCTGGCCCCCCGATAGGCCTTGATCGATGGCCAGGCCGAGGGACCCCACCTGTGCACGAATTCATGCTCCGGGCCTCTAGTATGCATATATTTTACTCTAGTGGTGTGGAAGGACATGAGGAGGGAAATCTAGGATTGAGACCAAATATGAGGGTTTTAGACCAGTGATAGGAATCGCACAGGGATTGTGTTAAAGGGGATCTTCTCATTCAGCAGTCAGAGGTGGGGCCTGAGATTCTGCATTTCTCCCAGTCTCTCTGGGGATCTTCCTGTATCAAGCAAGGGTTTAGGACTAATTTTATTCTTGTGGGTAGTTCATGCAGTGGTTCTCTTCCTCTTCTCATGTCTTTGTTCTAACATGAGTAGCTTCGTTACCAAAGATCTCCTCTACCAAAAAATTTCTGAACTACCAGAGACTGAAGATCATGGTAGTCATTCTCCCACAATTGAATGATGTTTAAAAACAGTGATGGGCCCTAGCCGGTTTGGCTCAGTGGATAGAGCGTTGGCCTTTGGACCAAAGCAGCTGTCTCCAACCTTTCAGACCTCAGGGACCACCGGTTGGCGACCGCTGCTCCAAAGGTTTCCTTAAACCAGCGTTGCCAAACTTTTGGACCTCACGGACCACCGGTTGGCGATCGCTGGACCAAAGGGTCCTGGTTTCGATTCCAGTCAAGGGCACGTACCTTGGTTGCTGGCTCCTCCCCGGCCTGGTATCTGGTTGGGGCTCATGCAGGAGGCAACCAATTGATGTTTCTCTCTGTCTTTCCCTCTCTCTTCCACTCTTCCTAAAAGTCAATGAAAAAATATCCTTGGGTGAGGATTAACAACAAAAAAAAGTTAAAAAATAAAATAAAAACAGTGATGGGAAGCACTGTTCGTGACCTGTTAATCTTGCTGTGGCTAACGGGTTCCATTCCAGTGCTACAGCAGTCCCAGTGAACCGTGATTGACTGACTGACTGGTGGCTCTCAGTTTCAGGTCTTGGAGACAAGCATGGGGCGGGGGGAGGGCGGAATAACACAACAGCCATGGTAGGGTTGTAAAACCTAAGCAGTGCTTGAAGAAACCTCTTTTGGCCCAGTGTCTTGAATGCTCCTCTCTGAGGACCATTCACTTCTTATTCTGGAAGGAAGCCTGGTGTTGTTTCCTTACAGACAACTAGTTATAATGCACTGTCTGTATAGTGTTATACATTTCCTCAAACTCTGTCATGTCTCATTTGGTAAACACAGAGCAGTCACAGGAATTTCTGTGTAGAGTCCTTGCTGTCTTGCTGGTTTCTATCCAGAACTCATGTTGAAATGATGAGTTTATGCTTGTATGTCTTTTTAAAAAAAGGAAAGTTCTCTATTGGAGTACTTTGATCAAAAACATACCTAAAAATAAATGATTTATGTACAGTATTTTACCTATTCAGGTCTAACCACAACCCTGTGATGTGGGCATTTTTTCCCAATTGCAGTTGAGGAAACAAGGCTATTCAAATCTCCCCCCTCGGCTGAGATTTGAATCCTAATCCTGTTTCACTTTGAAGGTTTGTGCTGTCTTCCCCATCTTGGCAGGAGTACTGCCTCCAGGTTCTGCAGCCAGATCCCTGGGCTTCAATTACGATTCTTGTCATTTACTTGATCTCCTAATTTACTTAATCTCTCTGTGTCTCAGTTTCCTTATCTGTTAAATGGGCGGCCTAAGTTTAGTATCTGTGCCAAATAATTTGGAATGTCTGGCACTTCCTGTGCATTTGATTTCTATTGCGATTTTATTGCTACTTGTCACTGAATTTATAAACCCTGCTCCCCCTTGGTCCCACCTCCTACTAATGTTTTGAAAAATTATTCTCCCAGGTGTTAAACAGTATCTTAATGATTTTTCTCTCAGGTTAAAAGGTGTGATAGGTTAAGAGATTGCATTTATGTGTTGTTATCAGCATACAAAATAAAACCTATTAAGTGGCTATTTATGGAGAAGGAAGTTGGACTATTCAGATTTGGTGCTTACTGGATTTTGTGGGTTTTTATTTTTTACTCACTCAGTTTCCGGGGGTGGAGGTGGGGAGGATCCTGCCTAGAAACATTGAAACTTCCTCATATTAAGAGTAACTGCATGTCCTAGTCTTCCCCACACTGCTGTGCACTGATGTCTTGAGACTATTTTAAAAAATATTTTTTATTTGCTAACAATAATGAATACACATAGTGGGTTCTCTCTAAACATATATTGAGTTGAATAGCCAAATGATTAAAGATTTATAAATGGGATGGATGAGTGTTTATAATCTCCTTCTGCACATGTTCCCACTGTGCCTCCTCTGGGACAATACAAGCCCTTACTTATAAAAGTAAAGAAGTGATCTTCAAATAATGATTGTGTTCTTTGCAAAGTTGTTTCTAAGGCCATTTTTTTTTGAAGCATGATATTTAGAAATTAATAGGATCCTGCATTCCTAAAGATCAGTCTCATTTTGCGGGGAGACTCACTGAAGAACCTATTGGTTTCATTTTTTTCCCCCTTCTGTATTTCTCCAAGTTTTTCTGTTCTTTTTCCTTTCTTAGTTTTTAAAAATCAGGTTTTTGGACATTATGAAATATTATTCTTTGCATTTTATGAGACTTTTGGGGATAGCCATAATGTTTTTGTGTGCTTCTGTGGAGGTGTAAGAAGAACCCAGTGGATTTTTGCCTATTAACTAGAAAATTAAGTGATTCTTATTTTCACAGAAAAGCTAAAGGTTTCTGTGTATTATCTAGTATTTTGTTCTGAAGAAACATGTTCTATTTGTAAGACAGGACGTGTGTGGGGAAAGGGCAGTTCAGCAAGCATTGTCGGGTTCTCAGATCCAAATTAATTCAGATAATTTAACACAACCTTAGTAACTGATGTCTCCAGAGTGCTTTGTTATATATCAGCCCAGGAGATGAGAGGGAGGTTTTAGAACTTGAATTTTTATGTATAAAAGGGTGATTTAGAAGACCAGAGCCAGCAATTCGGTTGGCTGACTTTTGCATCTGGGTTTTTCTCTTAGTGCTGCTGCTTGGCTTCTTTAGTCTTTCCTGCATCTAAGAAGGAGATTTTAGAGGTTTCCACTTCTCCTTTCCTGTTATTTTCCACTCTCCCACCTATCACATCAGTGGGACCCTTAAAAAGCTATTGGGGGAAAAAAGCTATTGAGAATCTGATGGTCTAAAGCTCCACCTGCAGTTAGAAGCTGGATGGCCTTCTGGAATGTTCTTTCCACAGAGGCTGGTAGGAGTGTCCTGGCTGAAGGAGGTTAGGCCTTTATTGTTTTGCTATTTCTAGAGAGGCCACTGCACTTCAAGAGGTTTTTCAGGCTTCCCATTTTGTGTGTTAGAATTAAAAATGGGTTTTGCTGGGTTACCTGTTTCTGACTTGAGGTCACATCCATGGGTGTCAGAAGAGAGAGAGGCAAGAGGTGTGCAGGAAGCAGAAAGAGCTGTCCTATCTGTCTGTGAAGTGTCTATGTTCCCAGGATCCGGGATTGGAAAGCACAATACAGGGGGCAACAGAAAGACTGGCCTTTGGGGTCAGAGGCAAAGACAAGAGCAAGCTGAAAAAATACCCTGACCTAGAATATGGTTATATAGATAGGCCTTTGGGTCTTTGGGTTTGTTTTTTTTTAAAGGCTGTGTGCTGTGCACAGCTGATTTGGAAAATTTCCTACATACACAGCTTCTTCATTAAATACTGATACCGGTTAATTCAGAATCGCTTGTAATTGGAAGCAGCTGCTGTTTCCCAGTTGACTAGGTGTTGGAGTCAGATGCTTTGAATTAGCTGGACTTAGATTATTCATATTTTAATTAAAGTCCGTTTTATCCCCCCAGTCTCTTGCCTCTCCAGTGACCAGGATTTTACAGTAATACATTTGAAATTACATGAGTATCCCAGTAGAAAGGCATAATGTAAGTTGAAGGACTTGCAGTTGATTATGGTCTTGTATTATTAAAGAGTGAATTTAACTGCTTTGCAATTTCCTTTTCTCACCCTCTGAACCTTGCTTCTGTAGTGAAGGAAAATTTCATTCCATTTAGAAAAGTTGAGACTTTTGTCCCCTTTCCTCCTCTTGGGACACAGGCATATTAGCTTAATTGCTTGTGTCACTACTACAGGGAAGGTGCTGCATGAAGTGGGACACACAATTTTCTGCTACTTTTCGTCTAATGGGGTTTACAAATTAAGCTGTGAATAGTGGGGCTTTGGGGCAATGGGATATTTTCTTAGAAGAAAAAAAGGTTAACAAGTGCTATGGTGAGGCTGTTTATTGCTACTGTGTGGAAACAGAATGTTTAAGCAGCTTGTAGGAAAAAAATTGCCTTAATTTTCTGAAGAAAAGTTAGAGGGAAATTTGCCTTGCATTTCTTTCTCTATGAAGCTAATGAGGAAGAGAGGCTATGCTGGAAGGAGTTGAACGTATGTTTCCTTCTTTCCTTTCCAATTTAAGGTACCTAACTTGACAAAAGTTTGACTTGATAAATGTCCTACTTAATTTAATTTTGTGTTAGTCCCTCTCCTCCCCCTGAGTGTCCAGTTTTGGCTGACTTGCAGAAAAACCAGGACAGTGCAGAGCCATCAGATTTTGTACACCTGTTATAATGCTTAAGCATTCTACGTGGCCTGGTAAATTTAACAGGGTGTAGGAGACATGATCTTTGTCAAAAAAGGAGTGTAAGGTGTCCCTGGAGAGACAGAGCATATATCTGTCAGTGCATTTAGGGAATTATGTAAATCACTGTCAGTGTGTCCTGAATGATTTGGCATTGTTATGTACTCAGCACTGGGACAGCCAAGGGAGAAGGAAGGAGTTCTAGAGTTGGTCGGCTGTGTGGAGGTAGAATTTTACCATTAGCAACCATCAGTTTGTTCTCTGTATCTGCGTCTGTTTTTGTTTTGCTTGCTTGTTTGTTTTGTTTATTTTAGATCCCACATACAAGTGAAATCATATGAATTATCACTTGGTCCATTACCCTCTATGTTGTCAGAAATCAAGTGTATTACCGTTATCTCCTTTCTTGCTAATGTATAAAAGCCTTTACAAACACTACTTTATTAAAATTCTGCTGTCATTCCTTTGGCTCTCCCAGTACAGTGGTACTTAAATTATATCGTTATTAATTTGCACTTGTGTTGATTGGTCATTATTGGTGCTGCACCGCCCTCTAACCTCCCAGCTGTTGTCATAGTTACCTTTTTTTTTTTTAAGTTACTTTTCTGCTCAACTCTTTCATAGCCCTCTATTGTCATAGTTAACCTTTTTTTTTTTTAAAGTTACTTTTCTGCTCAACTCTTTCATAGCCCTCTATTGCTTATGGTATAAAAGCTAAACTTTAAGCATTACTAAAACCCTTTTTTAGATCAATCTTATCCCAGTCTCCCCTTTTGCATCAAACATTCCTGTTAATTTTCTCTGTCTCTTTTCTTTCAAGGTCATGGTCCTTTAAGGCTGTGGTTATATTGCCCATTTCCTTCTTCCATTTCACCACTGGTTGAACTGCTGGGCCCCCTACCACAAAGGTTCCACTTCAGTGAACACTCTGTTCTCCCACCATGCATGGCTAGTGAGCATCTATTGTGTGCTGGGCACTGGGCCTTGTCCTGGGAGACCAGCATGGGTGTCAAGGCACTGTGTTGTGTTGATAGGCAAATACCTGCATGGCTTATCCTTGGGTCTCTGGTACTTGACAGTCAGGCAGAAAATGTTATCCTGATTTCCATAGAAACCCATATTAACCCTAGGTTCATCCAGATGAATTTGATTAAATCCCTTTCCCCAATTTCTTATATTGTGCAAAAGTTCACTAGAGAAGGTGAAGGGACACAATGATGAACACCTGGGCACACATCACCTAGAGCACGGGTCCTCAAACTACGGCCCGCGGGCCACATGCAAATACAAATATTGTATTTGTTCCCGTTTTGTTTTTTTACTTCAAAATAAGGTATGTACAGTGTGCATAGGAATTTGTTCATAGTTTTTTTTAAAACTATAGTCCGGCCCTCCAACGGTCTGAGGGACAGTGAACTGGCCCCCTGTTTAAAAAGTTTGAGGACCCCTGACCTAGAGTCTAGAGAACCTAGGTTAACATCATGTTGTGTGTGTGCATTATCCAGTGTCTACTTTCTTCCTCCCAGATCGATGGCTTTGGAAAGTTTGTCTTGGTTATCCATTGTAAAAGGATAAAAATAAACATGCTCCTTCTCCTATTGTAGCATTTCAGTAGTAATAAAAAAATAACTTCAGTGGTTTGGGTTATTTTCTGCCAAAGTAAATGTTGGCTCTCTTTCAGCTGTAGTAATATAGCTTCTCTCAATTTGTTCAAGTTAAACTAAAGCAGGGCCAAGTTGAGAAATTAGTTTCTTGTTTTTTTTCCCCTTTCAATTTAGGAAAAAAATTAGATTTTGGATACTCTTGTTCCTATAATCCTCCTGGTTTTCTCCTCCTGAATTAAAAAAAGATCATGAATTAGCTGTCAGTGGAAGAGACAAAGATTTGATTGTGCAGTATTTATAGAAGGTGGTTGTGATAATCTTCAAGTAGGGTGTTTGAACCTCTATTGAGGGTAGTTAATTCAGCAGTTTCTTCTGAACAATAAATGCTAAGTACAGGGCTATAACCCTTTGGTTTTAACATGTGAGGTTTGCTTTTCTTCATTACCTGTGTATTACCTGGAAATCCAAGTGATATCAAATCATGCCACCATATATAAGTGATAACTCTGTATTATTATTATGTACTACCTGGCATTTGGAAGACTGATTTGGGGGTATATTAGAGAGTTTTAAGGGTGTCAGTGTTTGATTTTTGTCATTGTGGGAGAGCTGAATGTGCTATGCATTTGGGAAGTGGCTTCCAGTCAATCTGTACAAAGACTTGGAGGGCACACACGGGCTTACAAAATGCCAGGTGGCCTGCAGAGCCATTTGGGTTTGCCCCAGATTGTGTGTCACTTCATTTTGATTTACATGGTACCAGTAAGAAATAATTTTGTGTCCGAAAGAAAAAATAATGCGAATATATACTGGTATATAAAATTCAAATTCAAGATCAAATTCTGATGTTTTCAGAGCAAAATATGCAGTCCCACCCACTTTGTCCCATTCAATCTACTTTCTGTGTATTTACATTCATATTTATGGAGATAAATATATAGGGTTTTCTTTTTTGTCTTGTTTATATAAATGGAACGATGGGGTCACGTGTGATTTGGCCTTTTCTCACTTAACTATGTCCTGAAGCTCTTCCCATGCTGTTCTTTTTCATGCTGCTTGGCACCCGGCAGCTGCAGTGTATTTAACTACTTCCTTCGGATTCGCTTCCTCGAAGAGTGCCTGGCATTGTGGAGGCAGTCAGTAGACATTTAGGTTGTTTCCACTGTTTAGTTTACTTAAAAATAGATTTGTTTTCGTACAACTTTCACACATGTGGGCATATTGGCATAGGATTGAATTGGAAGTAATGAGTTCAAGGGTACATGCTCAGCTTTTATAGTAGGAAGGGATTTTTTTTTCTTCCTAAAAGGTTTAATCAATTTACCACCCCCAACAGTGTATGAAAGTGTTTATTTCCCTTCCTTCTTGCCAACACTTGGTATTATAAAGCGTCTTTAGTTATTTTATTTTTTTGTTAATCCTCACCTGAGGATATTTTTCCATTGGTTTTTAGAGAGTGGAAAGGGGTGGGGAGAGAGAGGGGGAACATCCATGGAATTGAACCTGATTTGCATTTCTTTGTATTGAACATTTTTCATTAGTCTATTGGCCATCCATGTTATTTTTGTTCATAACTTTTGCTTATTTTTATATTGATTTGTTTGTCTTTTTCCTACTGCTCTTTGTCAGAGATCTATGTTCTGGACATTAATTCAACAAATTGCAAATATTTTCTCTTAGTCTGTCCTTTATCCTTTAATTGTGTTTATAGTGTCTTTTCTTATAGAAGTTCCTTATAGAAGTTTTAAATTTTTTTTTTGTATTTCAATTTTGTTTTCCTTTGTGGGTTTTGGGTCTTGCTGAAGTATGCTTTCCTGATCTCAAGAATATGAAAATATTCTCTAAGAAATTCTCTTTATTATTTCTCATCTAGTTAAATTCCACCCTCCAATTTCTTAATCCTCTCTACATTCTTCACATTAGCCACTAAAATGGTATGAAACCTCAGCTCTCTGGAATCTTCTAGTAATGACTTCTGACAAACATATTTTATGGATACCTTAGGGTTTATCTCGACCTACCTACCAAAATAGGAGTTAAAGGGGTCAACAGCTATTGCACTGTTGTTACATACATCAAAGGTAGAAAATGGATGAAACTAACAGATAAAACTAGGATAAAATAGCTTTCATTGTGGTCAGATTTGCATTGGTAAGAGTCACTTTGAGGACTGGCTCTGAGCTTTTTGCCTAGATTGAATTCAATGTAGCTTGCCTTTTATCTGTTGTTCATATTTACCATCCATCAGATTTCTTTTAAGGGATAGAACTGCTTTAAAAGCATTTTATTTTAGACTCCCCTCTTCCTGAGTCTTGTTGACACTTGCTACTTACTGTTACTCTGAATGTGTTCTTAAGTATATTTTCATCATGCAATTAATTATGAGAAACCAGTTAACTAGGCTATTACTGTATAAAGTAAAGCTAAAAAGTCCCTGATTATGGGACTGGGCCTCTGGGATAAAGTGTCATTACTTTTGTGTATGAACTTTGAAATTACTTTTGATTCCTCAGAGACCTTTTGTTTATTTTCTACTTTTCTAACATATTCCCTAATAAGTGAGGCTATAAGATAACTGAATTCTAGAAAAGAAGGCAGTGTCCTGTGTTTATAAACTTTTGCTTCCATAAAATTCATATTGCAGTAAGACAATTTGGAAAGTCTTTGGATTCTCTTATAAAGGATTTTTTGCTGTAAAACATGCATTATGTATCACACTTGTTTATTAAAACCCACTGTAATGAAAGAACAGCAGATTTATGCTGGTTTACTCGGCAACCTGCAACTTCAGAAGTATAACTAGGATTATTGGTTATACTAAGTTTGGAGTTTCTCTTTTTAGTATAGTGTTTCTATTCAAATTACTGTTTTCTAAAAGTGCTGGTCTCTAGCATAATGGCCCACCAGAACCACAACTGACACTGGGACTCATTAGCCTGCCAGTTCATTTCCCTGAACCTATCTCATCTTCCATGCTTGCCCCTTTGTCCTTCGCCCATTTCCTAGATGGCAGTGAAAGGAATCTCTTACACCTTAAAACCCTCCGGGGCCTCCCATTGTCCTTAGCATTCGTTGGGCATTCTGGCCTGATTTTTGCAGCCTGGCCGTGGTGGCTCAGTGGTTGAGCGTAGACCTATGAATCAGGAGGTCATGGTTTGATTCCTGGTCGGGGCATATGTCCAGGTTGCAGGCTCCGTCCTGGATTGTGCAGGAGGCATCTGATCAATGATTCTCTTTCATCATTGATGTTTCTGTCTCTCTCTACCTCTTCTTTCCTCTCTGAAATCAATAAAGATATTAAAAAAAAGAACATTGCAGACCAGGCCAGGCCTGGTGGCTTAGCTGGTTTAGGCATTGTCCCATACACCAGAGGTTGTGGGTTCGATTGCCAGTCAGGGTACATGCCTAGGTTTTGTGTTCCATCCCCAGTCCAAGTGCATATGGAAGGCAACTGTTAGATGTTTCTCACTCTTGCTCCCACTCCCTCTCCCCCTCCCCCTCCCTCTCTCTCTCCCTCTCCCCCTCCCCCTCTCTTTCCCTCTATCCCTCCCCTTCCCCTTCCTCTCCCCCTCCTCCTTCCTCTCCCTCTCCCTTTCCCTTTATCTCTCTCTAAAATCAATAAGCATGTCCTCCAGTGAGGATTAAAAAAATAAAAGAACATTGCAGGCCCAGGGGAGAAGAGGAGTAAAAGCACAGGGCTTAGAGCAGCACGTGTCTGTGTGTGTGTGTGTGTGTGTGTGTGTGTGTGTGTGTGTGTGTACAGTTGCTGGAGTAGAGATCAATGCAGGGCATGGAAGGAGGTGAGGTCAGAAAGATAGAACTTACTCCTGTCAGTAATCAAGAGTCAGTGAATCATAAACTTAAAGATGTTTAAGCTGGGGTAGTGGTGAACTGGGTGGTGGTGGTGGTGGCTTCATTGTCACTGTTAGGGCCTCAACCTGATTTTTCCTAACTGGAGAATTGACTCAGGGGGAGGGAGTGTCATCTCGGATACGTCTGGGAGCTTGGGACAAAGGGAGGATCCTGGAGCAGAAGTTGTTTTAAGGGAGAATGTAATGAACTTAGAGAACCCTTACTTTATGCTGGATCAACACAATTTCTTGGAAGAAGAAACCTAAAATTGCTTCAACTATTGAGGTAACTGGAAAACACCATAACAGATAACTAGAACTTGCCTAGCATGGTCTTTTGTGAATTCTCCGGATATAGAACCATCCCTTTGTCTTATGCAAACTTTTGGTATGACCAGATGTGCTATTTCTAATTGTAATAAGGTTTATTTTATACAAAAAGTAAGATTTTCAGAAATGAGAAGAATTAGCACTTTTAATTGAAAGTGCGTGCGCACGTGCTTGCGCACATACACGCACACACACAACTTTTTATTTAATTATTTTACTCTGGCCCTTAAATGAAGATTGTGTGATCTAACTAAGTAAACTGACTGGCTGCCCAGCCAGTGTGGCTCAGTGGTTGAGTATTGTCATATGAACCAGGAGGTCATGAAGGCAGCGAGCGGATCAGTGATTCTTTCTCATCATTAATGTTTCTATCTCTCTCTTCCTCTCTGAAATCAATAAAAAAATATTTTTAAACTGACTGACTGTAGGATTCCAGAGACAGGCATGCAGTTTGCCATTCTCAGCTTGTGTAGTTGAACGCTAACTCTTTGGTGTACCTGCTTTGTGGTGTAATGAAAATAAAGTTGGTATTGCTGCAAGTCTTGGTTGTGAGGAGTTTGCCCTATGATGACAAATAGTTTAATAGTTTCATCACTGAATAACTCTTTGGCTGTTTAGGGTTTTATATTTAAAATATATTTTATGTCTTATAAACACACAAAAGAGGGACCACTTCTGCCAGACTGGTGGACCTCTGTTGAAGGGAATGTAAATTGGTGCAACCACTATGGAAAAACAGTACGGGGGTTTCTCAAAAAATTAAAAACTCCCATACGATCCAGTTATTCCAGTTTGGGGTATTTATTTAAAGTAAATGAACAAACTAATTTTAAAAGATATCTGCAACTTCATGTTTATTGAAGCATCATTTA
>NW_005871143.1:2099933-2200611 GCF_000147115.1 Myotis lucifugus | reverse complement strand
GGAGAGGGACACAGAGAGAGAAACATGGATGAGAGAGAAATACTAGGGATCAAGCCCGTAACCCTGGCATGTACCCTGAACAGGAATCGAACTGTGACCTCCTGGTTCATGGGTTGATGCTTAACCATTGAGACACATCAGCCGGCCTATTGAAGCACTATTTACCATAGCCAAGAAATGAAAACCTAAAGGTCCATTGACGGATGAATAGATAAAGAAGATGGGGTGTACATACAATGGCATATTATTCAGCCATATATAGAATGAACTCTTCCCATTTGTGACAACATGGATGGCATTTGAGGACATTATACTGAGGGAAATAAGTCAGACAGACAAATACTGTATGATCTCTCATATATGTGGAATCTTTTGTATAACAAAAAACACAAACCCAGCTTATAGATACAGAGAACAAACTAAGAGTTGAGTGGTAAGAGGTATAAGTGGATGAACTTTTGTGTGTGTGTGTGTGTGTGTGTGTGTTTGTTTTGTTAAAAAATTAAAAATGAGAGACCTGACGTGGATAAAACTTCCTAACAATTTGGACAAATAATTAGGAGATACAAGGATGAGTGCACAAATCTCTTCACCCTGGGCTCCAAACAAACAACCCACAAGCAAAAGAGGAATCACTTCTGCGAGATCTGTGGTTTTTGCGTCTTTTGAGAGACTAGAACTTCATGTAGAAAGGTGTTTTTCATTCAGTCTCTTTCATTTTCTGATCTTGCTTCTTTTCAGTCAAAAAGTTTTCTTCTGTCCCTTTTAAGTAATTTAAGAATAACAATATCTTTGTCAGTAGCAATTTTGTAAGTGGCTTTGTCAGTAACATATTTATTAGTTTGAAGTAAATGGTATTTTTTTATTATTCTTGGCATAAATTACTGCCGTTTGGGCATTTGTGTAGTGTACATTCTAATGGTATCATTTTTGGAGTATTGTATTTGAGCTTGCAGATTTTTCCAGAGAAGACAGCAGCAAATCTTTTTTCTTTAAATTTTTATTATTTTTTAATCAGAGAGAAAGGGAGAGGGAGAGAGAGATAGAAACATCAACGATGAGAGAATCATTGATTGGCTGCCTCCTGCATGCCCCCCAGTGGGGATTGAGCCTGCAACCTGGGCCTGTGCCCTTGACCGGAATCGAACCTGGGACCTTTCAGTCCACAGGCCAATGCTCTATCCACTGAGCCAAACTGGCTAGGGCAGCAGCACATCTTTATAAAGCAGCGATACTTCAATATCCTCTCATATTTCTCAGCATTCCTGGTGACTTTCCCCCCACCTCTCTTCTTTATACATTTTTTCTTAGTTTTTGTGGTATGCTTTAAAGCTTATCTTTAAATGAAATGTTACAAAAATAGCAGAAAGAATTTTTTTGATTTTTACCATTTTATCATATCCCTCTCCCTCCACATACTTATGAAATTCTGAACCATTAAAGGTAAGTTACAGACATAGTTGTCCCTTATTCCCAAATACTTCAGTATATATTTTCTAAAAGTAAGAATGTTTTCTTTAAAAACAAACAAACCACAGTACAGCTCTGCCTGGTGTTTCTCAGTGGTTAGAGCGTCGGCCTGCCCACCAAAGGGTGGAGGGTTCCATTCCTGGCCCTGGTTCGGAAGGCAGAAGACAACCAGTTGATGTGTCTCTCTCACATTGATCTCCCTCCCTCCCTCCCTCCCTCCCTCCCTCCCTAAAAATCAATGGAAAAAATATCCTCGGGTGAGGATTAACAAAAAAGAAAAACAAGAAAACCACAGTATAGTTAACAGTGAGAATATTAATACCGGGAGCCCTTTAAGCTGTCTCTGGTGTCTCTGTAACTGTCCTCATCATTCCTTGACTGCTTCCTGTGTTTCTGACACCTCAACGTGTGCCAGGCTCATCTTGTACTTTCCTAGCCCCTTAGGTATCTTGACCATTTTACGGTTTTTCAGGTATTGTAAACAGTTTTCTTTTTTTAAATTAAAGTTCATTTTCCTTTTGGTTTACACTGCAGTATTCATAGCACCTCAGGCGTGGTTTTTGTTCAAGTCGTGGCTACCTGCTTACATCCTATGACCATGAATTCCTCAACTAAATTAAACTAAGGCATCTTCATAGGTGGTGTTTTTATGTATTTATTTTTTTTCAGCTGTCATCCACCTACTATTTATCTGCTTAGGCTTTAAGTCACACCCTTTCCCAGAATCTCCTCTCCATGAGCACACAAGTCTGGTTAGGTTAGGGATATTTGGCCCCCAGTAACCCGGGTTGGTAGATCGGTTCATTCTTTCTTTCCTCTTGACCATGGCTGTGGCAGAATCCTATCCACACAGCACTCTACTGATCCTTAAGATTCGGCAGTGCAGGTGGGAAAACTCAAGTATTAGATTATTTAGTGAACCCTATATTTTCTCAATAAATGTTACATGTTACTTTTTTTAAAAATAAATTTTATTGATTTGTTACAGAGACGAAGGGAGAGGGCTAGAGAGTCAGAAACATTGATGAGAAACATCGATTAGCTGCCTCCTGCACACCCCCCATCGGGGATGTTCCCCCACCCAAGGTACATGCCCTTGACTGGAATCGAACCTGGGACCCTTCAGTCCGCAGGCGGATGCTCTGTCCACTGAGCCAAACCAGTTAGGGCTGTTTTTTCCTTTTGAAGAGCTTATATGTAGTACAGAAAATTTAGAAAGTAGAAGACCAGAGGAAAAAAAAATACATATATATATATATTTTTTTTAATATGTTTTTATTGATTTTTAGAGAGAGAAAAAAGGAGAGGGAGAGAGAAACATCGATTGCCTGCATCCTACATGCCCCCTACCGGGGATCAAGCCCATACCAGGCATGTGCTCTGACCTCTTGGTACATGGGATGATGTTCAGCCCACAGAGCCACACTGTCTAGGACTGGGGAAATATTCTTTCTTTTTTTTTTTTTTTCTCTTGCAGCTGTCTGTCTTTCTTTCTTTCCTTCTTTTCTTTCTTTCTTTCTTCCTTCCTTCCTTCCTTCCTTCCTTCCTTCCTTCCTTCCTTCCTTTCTTTCTTTCTTTCTTTCTTTCTTTCTTTCTTTCTTTTGTTTTATTGCTTGAAGTATTTTTATTGCTTGAAGTATTACAAAGAGTATTACATATGTCTCCTTCCTCCCCCTCCCCCCGCCCCCCTTGACATTCCCCCGGCTTCCCCTACCCCCCAGTGTCTTATATCCATTGGTTATGCTTATATGCATGCATACAAGTCTTTCGGTTGATCTCTTAGCACCCCCTCCCGCCCCCCAACCCTCCCCAGCCTTCCCGCTGTAGTTTGACAGTCTGTTCCATGCTGCTCTGCCTCTGTATCTATTTTTGTTCATCAGTTTATAATGATCTTTATTATGCATAAATGAGTGAGATCATGTGGTATTTTTCCTTCATTGACTGGCTTATTTCACTTAGCATAATGCTCTCCAGTTCCATCCATGCTGTTGCAAATGGTAAGAATTCCTTCCTTTTTACAGCAGCATAGTATTCCATTGTGTAGATGTACCACAGTTTTCTAATCCATTCATCTGCTGATGGGCACTTAGGCTGTTTCCAGATCTTCGCTATGGTAAATTGTGCTGCTATGAACATAGGGATGCATATATCCTTTCTGATTGGTGTTTCTGGTTTCTTGGGATATATTCCTAGAAGTGGGATCACTGGGTCAAATGGGAGTTCCATTTTTAACTTTTTGAGGAAACTCCATACTGTCTTCCATAGTGGCTGCACCAGTCTGCATTCCCACCAGCAGTGCACGAGTGTTCCCTTTTCTCCACATCCTCTCCAGCACTTGTCGTTTGTGGATTTGTTGATGATAGCCATTCTGACAGGTGTGAGATGATACCTCATTGTTGTTTTGATTTGCATCTTTTGGATGATTAGTGACTTGGAGCATGTTTTCATATGTCTCTTGGCTTTCTGAATGTCCTCTTTTGAAAAGTGTCTATTTAGGTCCTTTGCCCATTTTTTGATTGGATTTTTTTATCTTCCTTTTGTTAAGTTGTATAAATTCCCTATAAATGTTGGAGATTAAATCCTTATCGGTGATAACATTGGCGAATATGTTCTCCCATGCAGTGGGCTTTCTTGTTGTTGTGTTGATGGTTTCTTTTGCTGTGCAGAAGTTTTTTATTTTGATGTAGTCCCATTTGTTTATTTTCTCTTTAGTTTCCAATGCCCTAGGAGCTGTATCGGTGAAGAAATTGCTTCTGCATATGTCTGAGATTTTGTTGCCTTTGGATTCCTCTAGTATTTTATGATTCCCGTCTTACATTTAAGTCCTTTATCCATTTTGAGTTTATTTTTGTGTATGGTGTAAGTTGGTGGTCTAGTTTCATTTTTTTGCATGTATCTGTCCAATTTTCCCAACACCATTTATTGAAGAGACTGTCTTGACTCCATTGTATGTTCTTGCTTCCTTTGTCAAATATTAATTGAGCATATTGGTTCGGGTCGATTTCTGGATTCTCTATTCTATTCCATTGATCTATATGTCTGTTTTTGTGCCAGTACCAGGCAGTTTTGAGAATCGTGGCTTTGTAATACAGCTTGATATCAGGTATTGAGATCCCACCCACTTTGTTCTTCTTTCTCAGGATCGCTGCAGCTATTCAGGGTCTTCTTTTTTTATTCCAGATGAATTTTTGGAGAGTTCGTTCTAGGTCTGTGAAATATGCTGTTGGTATTTTAGTGGGAAGTGCGTTGAATTTATAGATTGCTTTGGGTAGTATGGACATTTTAATGATGTTGATTTTACCAATCCATGAACATGGTATGTTCTTCCATCTGTTTATGTCTTCCTCTATCTCTTTTTTCAATGTCCTGTAGTTTTCTGAGTAGAGGTCTTTTACCTCTTTAGTTAGGTTTATTCCTAGGTATCTTAATTTTTTTGGTGTGATGGTAAATGGGATTGCTTTTTTTAGTCTCTGTTTCTGTAAGTTCACTATTGGTGTATAGAAATGCCATAGATTTCTTGGCGTTGATTTTGTATCCTGCTACATTGTCGAATTCATTTATTAAGTCTGATAGTTTTTTGATAGAGTCTTTAGGGTTTTTTATGTACAATATCATGTCATCTGCGAATAAGGACAGTTTTACTTCTTCTGGGAAATAGATTCTTAATGTTCTCTTACAGTAATCCAAATCTGTGCACAAATAGATCTAAGACAGTTAGACCATATTTACAGTGTAATAACTCTTTAGCAGGAACTTAGTAACCAAGAGATTTTGGGGGAGATATTTAATTCAATTTTTTCTTCATATATAGCAACAGAAAATGATGTAACCACAGTGTAATCAAATCTAATCATAACTATATTTGAATTGTAGCTCAGGTGATTTTTTTTCATTTTGTTTATTTGCTTTATTAGATAACTTCTTATGACTCTCTTGTCTTTTCCGAGTATCTTTATTGATAGTACAAATAAAACGAAGTATTTTCTTAAAAAGTGACTACTGCTCTTGGTTAGACAATTTGTAATGAAGTGATAGTTCTGCTAAGGGTCCTAAGAGTTCACTACTAAAACAAGAACTTTGATATTCCACAAGTTTCTCTAGTTATGTTTTGTTAATAATGTTCTGTTTGTAAAATTGAAACAGTCACCATTTATTCATATATTACTTAGTAAAACATCCTCCTTACAAATAAAGACCTGAATCAAACCACCAACACAATTGAATGAGACAAGATGGTGTGTATGTTCTGAGAAAAGATATTCTGCTTTTGGAGGTCAAAAGGAGGAAGCTTCAGCAGTCAAATGATTTTGGGGTACTAGGATTCTTTTTTAGAAAATTACAATGAACATGAACAAATCTAAAGGAAAGAAACCTGTTTAAATCCAACATTTCTCAAACTTAATTGATCAGTCAACCACAATTTTGAGTAATATCATGGACCTAGGGTTCTCTGGAACCCACTTTGGGAAAGACCAAAGTATTGTAAAGCACACCAACTATTCTAATTATGCCTCTGCTGACAACAACTAATTTGTAAAAATGAAGGTGTCAGTAGGGTAACTAAAATTTCAGGTTTCTCTACAACAGAGGTGCAGATGAGGTCGACAATAGGGAAGAAATGGCATTGATCTCGGTGTGGGTCATGAGGAAGAGGGTCTGCACACTGATGAAATACTTTCTTTGGGAAAGATAGTAGGGCAGGCAGTTTTAGAGGCAACGAAAACATTTGTCCTACCTTTTTGTCATGTTCTCTTGTGCTTTATCTCATTAAGTTCTTAAGCTCTCAGAAGTTGGTATTATCACTTGTTCTAGAGTAAGGAATTTAAAGTTTGGGTGGGGGGGTGGAGTTGGAATTCAAAACCAGGTTGACCTGCATTCACTTAGGCCTATAAGTGGAAACAGAGTAAGTCCTCCCAGCTCTGCCAAAACCTGTGATCTCTGTCTTCAGGTGCGCCGCCGCCACCCCCCCCCCCTTTTTTTTTTTTTGGTTAAACCTTATCCGAGGATATCTTTCCATTGATTTTTAGGGAGAGTGGAAGAGAGAGGGAAAGACAGAGAAAAACATTGATGTGAGAGAAACACATCCATTGGTTGCCTCCTGCACAAGCCCTGACCAGGGCTCAGGCCTGGAAGGAGCCTGCAACCAAGGCATGTGCCCTTGACCGGAATTGGGTCCGCAAGCCGAAGCTCTATCCACTGAGCCAAACCGGCTGGGGCTGGGTTCCCTTTTGTTCCAATGCACTGTAGCTTGGAGGCCACACAGATCGCCCCGCTGCAGTTTCTAGAGCAATACTCATTTTTTCGGAAGTTATTGAGGCAACCTTGCTTCAAAGGGGGGGGGGGGCGTGGGTGTAGGCAAATGAGATAAGATATTCAGTATTGAATCATTTTTTTCTGTTCTGACTTGCTTGCCTTGAGGATGAGTGCTTAGTGTCCTCTTGATGTTCACTTTTGCATTCTGCTCTTTAAGAGAACTGGAGTTCTGTCTGGCCACCGCCAGGATCTCAGGCCCTGTGTGTGTGGGCTGCGGAATAACTGTTGAATTGTCTAACATACCCACCTCTTTATACCACCTAATGTTTCTGATGTCTCCATTCCCAGAATTGAAGATATGCCTGAAATGCGATTTCAAGTTAGTCCAATGTTTGTGAGAATAAATCATTGATTCCAGAGTACGTTTATTTATCCCTCAACTTGGGCTTGGAATGGCGTGGAGCTGTTATATGCAGGCCGAAATCTGTTGGGAAACTATTCAGCTGTGAAGGTTTCCTAATTTTTTGACTGCTGTTTCTTTCCTCTCATAAGCATTTAAAATCCCGTGCTTAAAGGATCTTGATCTGAAATACAGGGTGTCTCAAAAAATCTATACACATAGGTCCAATTTTGAAAAGGAAATGTATTTTAATAAACACTGCCTTTATAATTATTCAGAGTGTGTGTATACATTTTTTGGGGACACTCTATCAGCGGTTCTCAACCTGTGGGTCGCGACCATCGGAAAAACACATATGGCATATCAGATATTTACATTATGATTCATAATAGTAGCAAAATTACAGTTATGAAGTAGCAACGAAAATAATTTTATGGTTGGGGGTCACCACAACATGAGGAACTGTATTAAAGGGTCGCGGCATTAGGAAGGTTGAGAACCACTGCTCTACATACTTTCAAGGAAAGATGCATAGTGTATAAAGTTTCTCCACCTTAAAGTGTTTAAGATTGGATTGGTTCATGTAGGCAGTTAGGGAAGGGGGAGGGCCTAGAAGCAGAAAGGATCCTTCCACTATTGATTGGATAAGTGACATTTAAGGTTAATTCCATGGAAGCATCTGGGTTTGCAAATGACCTCCTTCCCCTCTCATCTCCAGCTTCCTGAGATACTGTGCTTGTTCTGAGCTCATTCAGAGTAATAAACTGCACCCGTAATTCATGAGCTTGCAAGGCCTTCTGTAATCGCTTGCAGCCAGGAGAATAATGACAACATTTAAAATTACAGATCGCTCATTTTGGACCCTTTCTCTTTCAAATTATGAATGAAATTTATGAGCCAATTACCAGATGGTAGAGCCTCTTTGCAAAGACCAAGCACCCCCATGTTTTTACTACTGCTGTTGCTTGTGTTCCTGTGTGTGTGTGTGTGTGTGTGTGTGAGAGAGAGAGAGAGAGAGAGAGAGAGAGAGAGACAGACAGAGAGAGAGAGAGAGAGAGAGAGAAAGAGAAAGAGAAAGAAAGAAAGAAAGAAAGAAAGGGGCCAAGAAGGGAGCAGGCAATCTCCCCTGGTGTTCCCAAAGCTCTCATTCTTAATTTGAAATAAATTTTACAGAAGGACTCTGTCAGGGTTAGAATTGTCGTTTGTTATTAGCTAGCTCGTGAGTGAATTTTGGTAGCCAGGAAGCCGAATATATTGGGTGAGAAGATTCTGGATATAAAAGAACAAGATTCCCTACAGAGTCTCTCTTCAAACTGAAGACTGAAAAGCAAACATGTAAAGCAGTGTATAGGTAATCAGGTTTTCAGTAACTGTTTCTGAAATGACTATAATTACTCAAATTCCAGGCCTTTAAAAATTCCAAAGGAACAGCAGGGTCAGGAAAGGAGGCTACACATTTATAGGATGTGATTTGAGTTAGCCAATTGGAACTTGAGTTCTTTTTTAACTTTAAAATTGTTTCTCTTTTCAGAGACTGGTAAGAGTGTTAGCATAACTTTAATGCATTTAGAAGTTAGACCATATTAATCATGGACTTCTCACTTTCTGTCATGAGTTCTGGACATTTTGGCTTGAAATCAGTCATCAGTGTGTTCCTTAGATGTTTACAGAATCTTGTTTATATCTCTTTCTAGCCCTCTCACCCAGGTTTTATCTGAGTGATTGGAAGTGACATTTATTTATTGACTATGGAGGCTAGATTACACTAATGGATAATTGCAATCCATCTCCCATTGTGAGAGCATAACATTAAGTGAGGGGATGTTGGTCAAATTTTATATCTATTATAGAATTAACTCTACAGCGTGAAAGTCTTTAAGATTGGTTTGTATGGGATGATTCTGTTCTCTTTCCTATTGTGGTTTGGTAGAATAATAAATGCAGAACTATAGTTGTCCTGTAAGTATATGAAACATAAGGGAAATTGCATGTATACTTGAGTATTAAATTCATATCAGGAAATGAGGCTTCCTTCTTGATGTGTTGGACACATTCTGTTATTAGCCTGTGAAGGCAATGTCTGGTTTAGTGACTAGGGTTGTAATAAGGAGAGTTTCTCATTTTTTTCTGGAGTAGTTAAAATTTTGATTAATGTATATTGTCAGTGTTGGTGAATTGTATGTTTGTGTTCTTTTTGGTCCTGGTAATTTAAGAATATGTACTATCTTTGAAGGGAAAAACGTTTTATAACTCTTCCTACATAGAAGAAAAAGGTGATGCCTTTTGATCTTTTGTATGAAAGATGATTCATGACATCCAAATCATTCATTTTACAGTTATTAAAAATGTGTTACTTTACTGGTAAGAAGGATGAAGAAAGCTGTTCACTGCAGCTTTAGTAGCTAAAAACCTAATGATGTACCAGTAAGTTCTTTTTTGGCCTTGACAGGATGGTTTATGTATATGCTTTATAATGATTTAGCATAGTTACTGTACATGTTTCTTTACTCTCTTTTCCATATTTTCTTATTTTGCCTGTTTCATTGATTTCATAGTGATCCATTTTTAGTAACTGGGAATTTTTTATACGTCTGAAACAGGGTTTCTTGCCCACTGTCCGAGGTTGGACAATCTAACAGAGGATAACAGATAACCTCAGTCAATAATAAATTTATTGTGATTACAGGATTTCTGTTAATTTTCAAAATAGGTGACAGTTGTGAACCACAAGGAATTTTCAAGAAATTTCCTCTTTCACGCTTGATGGCAGGAATTAGAATACAATGATAATTATAATTTGTAATCATCAAAGTTATGGAAATTTGAGGCTTATTTTGACAGCATTATAGCAATTGGTTCCTTTACCTCCCTAGCTCCACTTGCTCTCTTGTAAGGGTAGGATCGTTTCTTAAGGCATACTTCTCCAACTTACATAGGAATCTCCCGGGGATCTTGTTGAAATGCCTGCCCTGGTTCAGTATGTCTGGGTAGGGCCTGAGAGTATTAGGGCCCAGAGGATGAATTTCAAGCAAGCTCCCATGTGGTCCTGAGCAGTGGGTGTGGGTAATGGGAGTGGATCAGTGGCCATAGCTTCACTTGTCTAATTGCAGCAGCGGCTGCTGGCCTTAACTTTTTAGGATGCTTTTTATCCTTAGGGCTTGATTTCCTAAAATTCAGTTTTGTTTGTTTTTTACTAATTTATTGGAAGCATATTCAAAATGCTTATTGCCCTGTTTGCCTAGTCAAATACGATCTAATGTGAGAAGAGTTGCTCCTCTTTTGTTATTATTTAAATCAGTGGTTCTCAACCTTGGCTGCACATTAGAATCACCTGGGAATCTTTATAAAATCATGATTTCTGGGCCTCATCCTCCAGAAATTCTGTTTCTTTGTTATGGGGTGGGGCCACAACATTAGTGACAAAGAAACAGAATTTCCGGAGGATGAGGCCCAGAAATCAGGATTTTAAAAAGATTCCCAGGTGATTCTATTGTGCAGCCACGGTTGAGAACCACTGATTTAAATGGTTGGGATTAAAATTATTTGGTAATGTTTTTAATACTGTCTTCAACATCCTCCCCCTAAGGAAAACACCAAACCCAATTGCCATTAAACAAGGTAAGTTGCCCTGGCTCGGTGACTCATTTGGTTGGAGTGTCATCTCAGGTACCAAAAGGTTTTGAGTTTGATTCCTGGTCAGGGCACATACCTAGGTTTCTGGTCCCATCCCCAGTCCTGGCACATATGGGAGGCAACTGTTTGTTATTTCTCTCTCCCTTCCTCTCTCTGTAAAATCGATAAACATATCCTCAGATGAGGATTAAAAAACAACAACAAGGTAAGCTAGTTGAACAGGGCAGTAGTTGAAGGGAATAGAAGCTTTCAATAGGTTTTGAATAATGGTATTTCAGGTGCAGGGGTTACTTTTTATTGTTGGTATTAGGTGTCTTTTTAGTTCACCTGGGGTGCACCCTAGCTGTAGGTTTAGTAATAGGTAACTTGATCCCAGTATAAACCCAGTGCATAATTTATGGTTTAGAGCACTGGATTCAAATCTCAACTCTGCCATTTGTTTAAGCTGTGTGACTTTGAATGAGTTGCTTATGTCCTCTGTTTCTTAAGCTGAGAGGATCATAGTATCTTCCTGATTGGGTTGCTATGGAGTAATTAAAAGAGGTAATAAATGCCAATTGCTTGTAAGCTGTCCTAGAATAAGCTCAGGACAGATAATCAGCTCCAGTAACCCGGAGGGATCCTCTGGCCTGCATCTCTGCTTTCCTGCTCCCAATTTGAGCTGTCTGGTCCCTTTCTACCCACTTCCTCTTTCCTTTTCCTGGAGTTGGTAGTAGAGAGTGGACGAGGTTTCTGATTCCTCACTATAACTTGAGTCCATTAACCTGCACTTTTTGGTGACCTCCCAGAGAGGTGATATGCAGGAGAATTCCCAGTCTCCTGTCAGTCTTTCCCAGTCCATCCAGTTGCAGACACAGCAAAGAAGCCAGTTGGTGTACAGCCCTCTCTGTAGAGGCCAGACCATTATCAAATGGCCCTTCACAGACTCCCATTTCTAGATGACTGATGCTTTACTTTTGAACTTTGTACCGTGGCCTTTCGCCCTATAACCCTTTAATCATCTTTTAAAAAATCAATCAACAAATATTTATTGAATGTTTCCTTGTAGGCCCACAGGCTGCTCTGTGATTTCTGTCCTGAGTTCTGCTCTCATCCAGGGACCTCAAATTAGCCCTGGCCAGTTTATTTGGTGTCTGTTCTTTTAGATTATGGCCAGTAGTTGAGCAGTCTCAGTTTTGTTCTTGGAGTGAGTGTATGTGCACAGAGCACGAGACGGCAGGGGAGCCGCCCAGTACTAGCTTTGTGGAGCAGCATCTCCATTCTTGATGTAGTGGAGAGAGTGGCTAAGCAGCATGTCACCAGGTGTTTCTTCCTTTTTTATTAGCTCTATTCTCTCAGCTGAAGGCTTTTTATGACTGGTTGTGCTGGAACATCTGAAATGTGTTTTGGTTGGAGCCACCACAAGTAGTTTCCCCTTGGCATTTGGTGGGCGGGGCACCCACTGGGAGCGAGCACAAGCCTGGGGTTTGGTTGGACAGTGTCTTGCCAGTAATTCCCAGCTGGAAACTAAATCGGTGCTGAGGAGGTTGCAGCAGGCTTTTGTAAGACCTTCTATCTTGGAATGTTAACCAGTTGACTGCACTTGTGAGGAAGGATTTAAACAATGTCCACTGAAAACTTCTGTTGGCTGGTCTTCTTGAACCCCGTCCCCTTATATACACAAGGTGAGGAAAAGGTAGGCTTACAGTTGTGAGTATGTGAAACACAGAGTTTATTTTTGTATTATTATTTGTTAATTATTGTATTTTCCATGCAAACAACTGTAAAAGCCCACCCTGTATAATGTAATGTGAGGGGATTTCCTGTTCTGAGAGCAGTTCGCATCTGGGCTCACCATTCAGGCCCAAGTCCCAGGGCCTGAGCTAAAAGGGATGCAGGAGAGTGCTGACATCGGCTGATTCTCTCATCACTCCAGTTTGGAGAGGGGGAAGGTCCCACTATTTGCTCCCAAACAGCTGGATGCCTTTGGTTGTTGATTTACAGTTTTCATCACCCTAAATTCCATTCTTTTTCACCATCATCTTTTCCTACAACTTTGTTCAGCTTAGAGTTAAAATTGTTTTTATTCTCTGGTGGTGTTTCTCGTTTCCATCTGCAGATGAGTTGAAGTTCAGGCTTAGAATGGGGTTCTGATGTGTGAGTAAAGCTGCACTGTGACTTTGTGTTTGGGTATTAGGCAGAAGCAGATGTCCTTGTTGATTGAGAATAAATGGAGTTCAAGGTGCCTTAAGGGTTCTTGCTCTTGTTCTTCTTTTTTTTTTTTTTTCCTATCTCTGGTCTCTTTGGAGTACTTCTTCAATACCTAGTATTCTGTAGGTGAGAGGTGTTTACCAGTTCAGATGAAGTCTTAGGAATTACACGGACAGAGTATGAATGTTTAAAGGGATTTCACCATTATGTTATATACGTATATATACATTACTCCGAACTTTTCAGAGGAAGCATTCACCATTGTGATTTTGACTACAACTTTTAAAATGTAAAGAAAAACTCAGTTTACATTTTCAAAGGCCCATGTGTGGGACCAAATCTGTCCCTTTTTTAAATGTCAGGTTTTTCAGAGCTGGACCAACAGTTCTGGGTTTCTGCTGGAAAGTAACTTCAATTTTCATACTTTGAGATCACAAATGGCAGATATTTTCAGTGTTTTTGTAGTCAGGTGGGAGAGTGATGCTGTGTCTCCTAAGTTTCCTCTGGAGTTGAGTGCATCACTGCGCGCAGCAGCAACAAAATCTTGGTCATAATTTCTCACTTACCCACCCACCCTCTGCCTCCTTTCTCATTGATAATGAAGCAGTGGTTGTTAGGTTGGCAATATTTTACCTTAGGGATTGTGTCATTATGCCCAAAGTCTGAGGAAATGAAAAGAATACTATCTTCTTTAAACTTATTTTCAGATGTTTTGTTGTTGTTGTTGTTGTTGTTGTTAATCCTCACCCGAGGATATTTTTCCATTGATTTTTAGGGAGAGTGGAAGAGAGAGGGAAAGACGGAGAGGAACATCAATGTGAGAGAAACACATTGATTGGTTGCCTCCTGCATGCACCCCACCAGGGCTGGGGCTGGAGAGGAACCTGCAACCAAGGTACATGCCCTTCACTGGAATCGAACCCGGGACCCTTTGGTCTGCAGGCTAGGGCTGGAAAAATCTTTAAACTCACTACTGAGATCACCCGGCTGGCAGGGTTCAGTGGTTGAGCATCGACCTATGAACCAGGAAGTCACGGTTCCATGTCTGGGTTATGGGCTTGATCCCCAGTGTGGGACATTCAGGACAGCCAATCAATGATTCTCTCTCATCATTGATGTTTCTATCTCTCCCTCGTCCTTCCTCTATGAAATCAATAAAAATATTTTTTTAAAAACCCTCTCTACTGAGGTAACATGTAGGAATGTGTACAAACCATAATGTATAGTTGGCATTTTCACAAACTGAAGACATCTGTTTAGCACCTAGATCCAGAAACTGAATCTTGCCAGCCTCTTTAGAAGCTATCTTCACCGCCATACTTTTGTTTTGAATTGTTTCACAAGAGGAGGGCAGACCCAGGTTCAAGGAATGTAGGGATAGCTATGTGGGGCAAGTGGAATGGGGAACAAATGGAAGGTGGGGGAAGATTGACAGCTATCTTTTTTCCTGACCTCATCCTTATACCTTGAAGTTCAAATATCTGTTTTCTTTTTTCTGTTTTTAGTAGATTGCAACTTACATTTACATCCAAACTTTAAAATGTCTTAGAGCTCTGCTTGGGGAAGGGATTGTGGTTTCTAAGAAAGACATATCTCACCCAGCAAGAAATTTGAACAGTCCATTTTGGAATTTCATAACATAATTTTCAAGGCTTTGTAAGTTGCTCTGGATATTTTTCCTTTACTGATGAAGCACTTCCATAAAACAAGAACACTTTTGTTTATGGGGGAAGTTTTAGTATATTTCTGTACTTCAGCTGGTTTCTCCCTTTAATATTTGATTAGTTTAATTTCAGGCCTATTACTAGTAGCCAGTGAGAAATACATTCATTGCTCAACTTTGCTAGTATAGCAGAGCCTGGTTTCAGTTAATTTGCAGAGTTCATTATAGTGCATAATTCATGGGATCCAAGAAATCCAGACTCCCAGCCACTGTAGCCTAAAACTTAATTATTTTCTCTGGAGCCATTCAAGTGACAGCTAAAACAAGCACTTACTAAACTATAAACCGTGACTCGGGTTTGCTCATTCAAACCTGAGTTTCCATTCTAATGTTCATGCCACAGCATAGTGGTAACAGCGCTTTCTCCTTGAACTTTTCCAGTTTTCTGGACTGGCACAGAGAATTCTGTTTTTCACCCTCCATAGCACATTCTACTAATCTTCCTAAATCTGTTCCCTTTAAAAAAAATTATCCTAGTGTGGTGTTGGTTTTTTTTTTAACTCATTTGTGTTGTTGGTTTAGGAACTCAATCACCATTCGAAACATTTTTTTCCGATGATGAAAAGCATTCTTAGTTTTAAATGGCTGGTTAATAAATGAACTTTTAAAAGGTAGACTATTTGAGGTTGATTCTGCTTGTATTTTTTCTATAGATATATTTTTATTGATTTTAGAGAGGAAGGGAGAGGGATACAGAGATAGAAACATCAATGATGAGAGAGAATCATTGATGGGCTGCCTCCTGCACGCCCCGTACTGGGGATCGAGCCTGCAACCCAGGCATGTGCCCTTGGCCGGAATCGAACCTGGAACCCTTCAGTCTGCAGGCTGACACTCTATCCACTGAGCCAAACCAGCTAGGGCTGCTTGTATTTTTAAAATAACCTCTTCACCAGCACTTCTTGCTTGCTTATGGTCCTGTATTATGGTTTTTATCCACATTGCTGGTGAAAATAAGAGTCTAGCAGTTATATAGCACTTCCTGTGTGCCAGGCACTAAACATTTTACATATATTAACTCATTTAATCCTTATACCTACCATGGCAGCATGGGTTAACTGTGTGTCAGAGATGTAGAAATAGGGGCCAAACTCACTGGCAGTCCAACTCTGAGCCTCATTTGTGGAGTATTTTCCTCCTTCCTTTACTGTTCTTTAAAAAAAACAAATTATCTTTTAGAAAATGACTTCATTTACATATGAAAAATTTGTAAAAATTGAGGAAGAAATAGTGACAGTTGATCTGTTTAATATCTTCTTTAAAAAACAGGGAGATTAGGCAATTACAAGAAATGTTATCATTAAAGTAATTTATTCTTACTACATATATTATAGTGAAGACCATAAGCTGTGAGATTAAGTCAGACACTTTCCATTTTGAAAAGACATGAGGCGTACACAGTAAAATGTTACTGTGCTTTGGCCAGTGACTGAATGTGCGTTGGTCCACTGTGACTCTTTGCTTATTGGTGAAATTGGTTCTCATGAGCAGTTTGTGTGCAGTAAGTATGCCATGTGCTTCTATAGTACTTAGGCTAACACAGGAAAGTTTAATCATGGCTTTCTCCAGTTTCATTTAAAGAGTGCAGTGGGGAGCCCTCTGGAAGTTTGAAATAGTGTAGTTGAACACAGTTGACCTTTTTGTTTGACTGACTTACTGACCTTTCTGTCTCTCTGACCCCATAGTCCCCCCACCCCTTCCACCCAATCAGGATTCCTGCCTGCCTCAGCCTGAATACGTAAAAATAACTGCAAAGTCCATGTGGATAGCTCTTTGGGAAAATGCCATTCTCTTGAATTTAACAGAGTAGTACCTTTTTCCATCCCTTCCAGCTGATTCCAGTTTTATCCTCAGGAGTAATTAAATATTGTTTCTCATCCAGCAGGTTCATTGTTCACCTTCTCTGGGCTGAACAACACTGCTCCCCTTGCCATTTTTTAAATGAAGATTTTAGGTGCCTCATTATTCTGGTTGTGCAGATCCTGCCAGTATCCTTATCAAATGATAACCCATATTTTAAGCTTTCTGTGTATACTATAACTGGTATAATATTTTATATACCATTTGACTCAGCCAGTCTGCTTCTAGGAATTTGTTTAGACTTGGCACAGGGATGTTTATCAAGTGTATTTTCACTGGGTACCACAGTGAAAAATTGTAACCAGTAACGAATTAGTTAAATTAGGGAACATCTGTTTCATTAAAATGGTACGGTAGCAAGATTATCTAATGATAATGTAGTAAGTGGAAAAAGCAAGAAAATAGTATGTGCAGTATATACAGGGTCTCCAAAAAAAAAATGTATACACACTTTACCAGCAGATAGGTGTTAAATGAAAATGAAATGTATTTTAATAAACCCTGTCTTTATAATTATTCAAAGTGTGTATACATTTTTTTGGGACACCTTATGTAATCTTTTTGAGATAGGGGATAAAATAATTTAAGTAAGTAGTATATTTGTTCAGGAAAAGTACTATAAAAGGATAGATACCATAATCAACAGTGTTTTATCTCTGAGTGGTCAGAATAAGTTGAGTTTTCTTTTTGTTTATCTGAGAAATATTTGTTGATCTTTTGCCAGATGCCTGGCATGTGCCAAACACCAGACATTCAATCAATGGTGAAAAGTGGCTATTATGTTATAACTAGAGGCCCGATGCACGAAATTTGTGCAAGGGGCTCGGCCCTCACAGCCCCGGCTGCCCTGGCCCTCGCAGCCCCAGCTTCGTCTGGAAGGTTGTCCGGATGGTCATTCTGCTGTTTGGTCTAATTAGCATATTAGTTCTTTATTAGATAGGATAGAGGGAGGGCCAAGTACTTTGATAGACAAAGTGTCCAGGATCCTGTGGGTGCACTTTGGGACAACTGACATGTGAGGGCATGAAAGACGACTTTCTGGACTTAATAGTGTAGAGACTTGGAGGGTAGGTGAAGATGGGGAGCAGTGTGTTTCAGAGTCAAATGTAGTCCCCGTTGAGAAATAGCATGCAGAAGTTTGGGAAGAGGGAGGGATGTTCAAGAGATAAGACTTCTTATTTGTATTTTCTTCAAGAAGTAATGTTAATACAATGTAATTTTCAAAAGTGGTATCTAGAGCCCTGGCCAGTGTTGCTCCGTGGTTAGAGCATTGGCCCATGCACTGAAGGGTCACAGATTCAATTCCAGATCAAGGGCATGTACCTGGGTTGCAGATTTGATCCCCAGCAGGAGGCTGTTTCTCTTTCTCTCTCTCTCTATCCCTCCCTCCCTTCTTTCCACTCCTTTTAAAATCAATGGAGAAAATACCCTCCTGTGAGGATTCACAACAAAAACAACAATAATGGCCCTAGTTGGTTTGGCTCAGTGGATAGAGTGTCAGCCTGTGGACTGAAGGGTCCCGGGTTCGATTCCAGGCAAGGGCACATGCCCAGGTTGTGGGCTCAATCCCCAGTACAGAGTGTGCAGGGGGCAGCCGATCAATGATTCTCTCTTATCATTGATGTTCTCTCTCTCTCTTTCCCTCTCCCTTCCTATATGAAATAAAAAAACAAAACAACAACAACAACAAACCAACAGTAATGGTATCTAGAATCTTCCTCTTGGAAAGAAGAGGGAGTAACAGAAACATTGGGAAAACTATCATGTCTTAAGGAGAAGCAGCTCCCCTAGCTGTGAATGGAGGCAAAGAATGTTTTCCCAGACTGCTGGGCTGGGCGTGTCTGGTGAAATAGATGAACCAGATAGATAATATAATTTCTAGAAGTGCTGCTTAAATGCCTTTGCCCTCCTCCTACTTGTTAGAGTCAAACAAGCATGTGATTTATGTAAAAATACATGAATATTAGTTTTTATCAGAACCCTGCAGAACAGTATAAAAGTGATTCTTCCTGCCATAACCACTTTACAGAATAAAATTAAGAAAATCAATATTCTTTACAAATGACTAGTCACAGTGGAAAATACCATCTGTTGAACTACCATGTGCAGATAGCATTAGTAAGTCATCCCCTCCCATGTTACCCCAAGCAAAACGGAGACAGTGATTTACATAGCAAAAAAACAGCTAAGTGGAACAAAGATGGCCCAGAATTATAGTGTAGGGATCTTCAAGATGGTGCAAGCAATGCTATGACTGCCCTCCCAGTGTCTGGGCCCTGTGTTCTCTGCATTTCATGCCAGGTAGTTCTAGAGAGATTGGGGTGCCCTCACTGATGTGCAGAAACTTCTGCAGGTGCTAAAAGGGAAAGGACCTAAGTTCTGACTAATGCTTTCTAGGAGATGGGATTTCAACCTAGAAAATAGCCAGCACCCTTTTGCCTCTGGGGGGTAATATAGACCGAGATGATTGTCTTTAAATATATCTTGGCTGTGCCCCCTACCAGGATAACTTGTACATTGTTTTGTACCAGGAACTGAGCTGACTGGTTTGTGATCTCCCAATTCCGGTTCTGGGAATGTGTTCTGATATACTGTGCCTGCCCACAGTACCCTGTGGGAAACCTTGTGGTGCTCTTGACATTGTAAAGGCAATCACTGGGCCCCTTAGGGATGCTGAGATTTGAGTTCCAGTGCTACACAGTTCTTGGCTACAGCACTTTTTTTATGCTGCGATGGGATAGTTCCCGTCATATTTCTTTAGCAATAAGGTGTTGGGCTCAGAGACTTTTATGTGTGGAGTACAGACTGGGCAGGGGATTCACAACCCTACCCCAAATCTGGTGGTCCCCCCACAGGAGTGCGCATCATTTGCGTCCTGCCACCTAGTGTGAATCCTGAGTGTGGCCAGCCTCTGTCATACATGGGAATGTAAGTTTTCTGGGTTTGTAAAAGTATGAAAACTAGTGAGCAAGTCTTTTCTCTCCACAGGTTAATGCTGGATTTGCTTTTCTGCACAACAGAGGCAAATTCCTTAACACAAACCACAAATGGTATGCTGATTCAGCTTATAAAAAAGTGACTTCTTAGTTTTCATCTTTTACTTTTTTTAAAGGTAAAATGTGCTTTGCCTTTAACTGTCCCAAGCCTTGAAAGGGAGTTTGTATTGTACATATGTTTTTAATAAGTCACGTTTGGACCAGTTCCCTGAACTGTATCACCCAGAGGTATGGCTTTTGGCATTGACGTGTATTTAATTTGGGTGGCTACTTTCCAGAAAAAAAAAAAAATCACTTTAACCTAATAAGCTGTCACAATTCATTCTACCTTTGCACTCCTACCCCTCTTTAAAAAACAAACAAACAACAATTGTAAGCCCAGATTTTTTAAAAATTCAAATTTATTGAAATAAAAATTACAAATGCAACCATTTCAAGTGTGCAGTTTGATACGTTTTGAGAGTTGGGCATACCTGGGCATTACCATTCTGTTAAGATATGCCCCTTTGCAGTCATTCTCCCACCTCCCCTCCCACAGTCCCGGTCCAAAACTGACCAGCTTTCTAGCACTGTTGTAAGAAATGGAAGCACTTTAGTGTCTAGGTTCCTTCATTATAACGTGTTTTTTTTATTTACTTAAGGTCGTGGTTCCTTACTGTTTGGAGTGTGCTTCTTCAAAAATATCACCCAAGGATATTTTTTCCCAGTGATTTTTAGAGAGAGTAGAAGGGAGGAAGGGAGGGAGGGAGAGAGAGAGAGAAAGAGAAACATCAATCTGACATATCAGTTGGTTGCCTAATAATCTCTGCCAATGTAGTTTTAATTAATGAGAAAGTCTCATTCTGTTGGATCTGTATGGCTGGTTGGTGCACACTGTAACTTCTCATTTTCTTGTCTGAAGAAAGTGCTGTGTTGAGAAAGGTGTCTCGTCTGGGGCAGTGGAGGTGGCCTGGGTGTGGAATCACTAGTGTTCCAGCTCCTCCTGTCCTAGAGGCTCTGTACAAACAGTAGGAACTGGGTCACAGTTCCCATAAATGGTGCATTTGTACCTCCTCATTGGTGAGTTCACATTTTGAAGAGAGCCAGTTTTTTTTAAATCTGTCAAAACTGAAATGACACATTTTGCTGGTCAAATCAAAGTGTGCAGGATTTTTGGTGCTAGAGCAGAATGTGTGTGCCAGTGCAGTGTTGGGAACCATGTTCGTTTAAGTTGTGGGGTGGTATATGAACCCTCAAAAAGGGTGTTTTTTTTTTCTTTCTCTGCAGCACTAGTTCTCTGACTTGCAAGTCTGAAACTAGACTTGGTGGACACATTCCCTGGCTGATGTATAGAAATTTGTTGCCTTAACAGCATTTTAAGAATCTGAATATAGAATCTGAATAATTAGAAAGTTAGTTTTTTCCCACTTGGGATTTTATAGACAAAGAAGTACCTCAAATACATTGGTCATCTAAGTTTTTTCTCCTAGCGCCCTGGGCCTTATAGGGTAAGAGTTTGTAATTACTTTAGTTTGACTCTCCGCAAATAGCCTTCACCAGCCTGCTGGTCCCTGGCTGCCTCTGAAGCACTTAGGGAGGCATCCCTTTTTGTTTTTCTCTTTGTTATCTTGTTTGGGGGAGAAAAGATTGCTTTTGGGCCTAAGGTCTAACCAAGGCAAGTAATTTTACTTCAGGGTAGCAGTTATTCAGGTGCTACTATTCGCAGGTGAGGATACCTGGAGGCTTCTGGAGGTCAAGGTGTGCTCTTAGGTGTAACTCAGGTAGTGAATGGCTGCACTGAAATTTTCCATTTAAAAAAAAGTATTTTTATTGATTTCAGAGAGGAATGGATCAGCTGCCTCCTGCATGCCTCAAGCTGGGGATGGAGCCCGCAACCCAAGCATGTGCCCTTGACTGGAATCGAACCTGGGACCCTTCAGTCCACAGGCCGACGCTCTATCCACTGAGCCAAACGGCTAGGGCTAGAGTTTTCCATCTTGATCCCCACTTACTATGGCTGTGGCTCTCTGCATGGCTCATGTCATGTTGTCCCCATTTCAGTTGCTGCTCCTGCCGGTTATTCTGTCACATTACCCTTTTATTTCCAGCATTCACCACTACATCAAATATCTTATTTGTTAGTAACTTGTTGTTTTTCTCCACTGGAATATAAACTCCATGAAAACAGGATTTTTTTTTTGTTCTTGTTCACACATTGTCCTCAAGCACCTAAAACAGTGCCTGGCAATTGGTAGTTCATATTTTTTGAAGGGATGAATGAGTAAATAATATTTGACATTTGCTGTAGTTTAGATTCTGACTTTTGGTGTTAGATTTCTCACAGTCAGGGCTTTAATTTAATACATGATATTGAATGCTAAATAAAAACCACACTTTAGATTTAACTCATAGTTTACTGCTTGTGTGTTGAGCTGACAGCCCCCTGATGATATATTTGAGGCCTTGCAGTAGCAGGAAAGAGGAGAGTTGAGTTTGCAAACTGGCAAACACATGATGGAATGCAGCTGTTAGAAGTAGATCTTGGAGTAAAACTTTGGGGACTATGAGGTGAATTGACAGTGATAATTTGTGAATTATTATTAATTACTTTTTTCCTTCTTAGTTTCTAGACCTGGTAAAACAGGAAATGTACCTACCTGACCTGGTTTGTTTGGTCCTGGCTGCACTGTAAAATCCTTTCACAAGAAGCAGAAGAAAGTGTGGCATGTTTGTCAAAAACTTATCAAGTATGCTGATTCTGTCAGAAAGAAGAGTTTAGGTGGATTTTAATTACAAACATCACTTCTTTAAGACACCAGCTAGTGGACAATCTATAGGTTTACAGAAGATCAGAACCAGAGAGTTGGTCCCTTGGAGAGTGGTGTTTGATTGACTCCATTATGGGTGATTTAGCAAAGTTGATGCCTCACTTTCCCCCCAGTGATATTAGCTGTCTTATGACAAGGTCATCAGAATGACTGTGTGACTTGTTGCCTGTCTTGAAGAACTCCAGTTTCAAACTTAGCTTTGATCATGAGTCTGGGAAGCAGTCTAGAGTTAGTGAACCCTGGAGTGAAGAGTGCAGTCTGGTGTTTTGACCTACACCACTCGTGTATTTAGGAGCTGCAGTGTGTCTCAAGTGAAACTGGAAAACCTTAGTAATTAGGTTGGGATGTGTCCAGATAAGTGAAGTGTCTTTAACTGCTTCAGGTCACTTGTAGGTCCCGTTAATCGTGGTGGCCTGAGTTACTGGAAGAAAAGAGTGCAGTTTGTGCCCAGTTCTTCATGTCTAATTCAGTTTGAGTTTTCAGTCTAATACTGTAACCAGAATTGGGAACATGCTTTAATGAAGCAAGTCCTGTGTTGTGTGCCATCTGGGCCCGGTGTGCTATCAAGATACATTCAGTACCTGCTATTTCTGACTTTTGAAATATGATTTTTTTAATGTTTCCCAAATCTATGAATCTTGTTTTTGTCTTCAGAACATAAGTCATTTACAGGGGCCCTTCTTCCTTTTGTTCCATTCCACAAACGTTATTTTGTTAGGTCTTTTCTCAACTAACACTGCAAGTACAACTGATACAGCAAGTACAACCAAAGAGGGGGCCTATACATGTTTTCTGTTTATAAATTCTGTTGTTGTACTGCAGAAGTAACAGGACTATTTTATTATAAAGATTGTTTTTCAAATAATTTTTAGGTTTGTTGCTGAGGATGGTTCTTCTGCTTTGCACTCCTCAAAAGTGAAGACATTTGGATTGTTCTTGCCAGTGACAGTAGTGGTATCAGAAAAAAGGAGAGCACCTCTCTTTCCCCTTTTCAAGTAATAGGAGAGAGCTATTAGTGCTAACAGAGAAACCCCACGTATTTTAGAGTTTGATGTGTACATGGGCAAGTTGACAGAGAAAGAGGGAGAGAATACTGATGAGAGTGATGGTGTGTGGCGCTTTTCTCTCAGAGGAGCACACAAGTGAATTTGGGGCCATAATAGTGCCATTGCTGCTCCTTGAAATCAGGGAATCTCCTATTTAGAGACTGCAGAGAATGAAGAATTCCCTCACTGTAAATATATCTCTCCCTCCCCCCACCCTCCCTCCCTCCCTCCCATTTACCCATTCATCCATCATCACTTTTGGAACATCATTAGTCTCTTTAAAGAGCTCAGCTTCTGTTCCATGAAACCTTTGAAGAGGGATCATTTAGTTAAGGGGATGGCTTAAGCTAGATAGACACTGGGTTTGAATCTCAGCTTTGCCTCCATTGTAATGGACTTGGGCAAGTCCTTTAGCCAGTCTGCTAAACAGCCTATCATTGACTCAGTTTCCTCATTTGTAAAAAGGGGATACTAATATTATTAGTACCTTTGACTTAAGTTTGCTGTGGAGTTTAAATGAATATATGTCAGGTCTAGAAAGAGTTCCTGTATATACTCTTTAAGTATTAGTGGTTGTGATTTTATACTTCCTTTTCCTACCAGTTATTTATAATCAGAAATAGTTCCTTGTTATAATATTTAACTTGATTCTCTCAATTTAGCAATATAATTTTTTAGTCAGAGATAATTTACTCCCACCCTTCTGTGAAACCCCCATGAGAAAGGGGAAGAAACAGCTCTTGGAACCAGATCAGAGACAATGTTAACTTGTCAGTTTTTTCTCTTCCACTTGAAAATGTCTCACTTAGGATAATAGTTTGGCTTCTGGGGTGGTTGTGGTTTGGTGTCACTTGTAGTCATTTAATTGGTAGTGCATGGATTTGCAAGTGAAGATAGACTTTTGTTTGAAATCTGAGATATTCAGCAAACATTGCACTAAGTAATTTCCCCCAAAACCCCCTAGGAAATTTTATCTTTTACTTCAGTGAACCTGGAGTCTTGCCTGTTGAACTTAAAATTTGCACTGCTTATAGGTCAGTAAAGGTGTTTTTCCAAAGGTATCTCCCTACCTGATTGCTTATTGTGTGACCAGTGGGCCAAGAATCATAACCAGAACATGTCCTCTGAGTCTCTGAGTTGTTGGCTTGGAATGCATTTTTAGGGTTTTAGTTTGAATTAGTTTATCTTGTTGAGAGTTTCAAATCTGAGGAAATGCCACGGTTGCCTGGGTGTGTGCTCTAGACAAATACCAACCCCATACCCCCAGCGTGGGTGTACCCTTGGAGGCATTTATTCCTTTAAGGGACCACACAAAGCTGGGGTGTGCAGAGGTGGCTGAGGCCAGTAGGGAGGTGAGGTGTTCCCTGTCGGGTTTGTTTTCAATACCAGTCCTGCTCCCACAAAACGTGTGTATTTAGGCCTCCTTCCTCCTGCCGTGGCTGGGCAGGTGAGGTGAGAATGCACAGGGAGGCAGAGGCAAGTCTTGTTTTCTCTGGCATTGAGATTTGCTGATGTTCTTGGGGGTGCTGAGCATGCCCCCAGAAGTGAACATGATAGTTGTGAGAATAAGAAGGCTTACACAGACAGATTTTGCTTTGCCTTTGGGTTTGCAACAAAAAAGCTGAAGTGCAGGGTCCTGTCGGACAACAAAAGGATATAGCTGGCATTTTGGGTTTAAAAGGTGAGTGGAGAAGGCAAGGGGAGAAAGGAACAAGGTAACTGGAGCTGTGCCCTGGCACTGCTGCTCAGGTTGTGGTGTGCTCCCTGCAGTCGCACCTCCCTCTGGAAGAGGCACGTTGATGTCTGCAGGATAACACACAGGATTTTGTGGTAGGATACCTGGGATGTTTTACATATCCAGCAAGAACTTTTGTGGGTGTCTTGATTTTGGTTGTTTTTGCCACTTGCCTACAAGGAGAGAAGCTTGCTTTGTAGCTCTTTAGCTGCACAGTTGCTGGGAAATAGAGGTGGGGATCTGCATGCTCTTGAAGAGCTTGTTCTGACCTTCATGAGGGGCACCCCCTCCCCCACCCTTCTGCCTCCAAGGCATCTCAGAGCAGTATCATTTGGGGCAGGCCTGATTCACTGGCATGACCATGCCAGGGCTGGCCTGCCTCATTAGAAAATATTTTTTTGGAACAGAGACAACAAGGGATGGGAAAGGTAACAAAAACCTCTTCTGATTCCCGGATTGCCCAGGATGTTATAAACAGTAAGTGCTGCCTTTGATCTTGGAGGGTGGTGTGGGGTAGGCCAGAGAGTGAGGGTGGGTGGTTATTGAGAAGAGAGCTGGAGCCAGACAGCCCTAATGGCTGGTCCAAAGACTACTGTGGATCCTGGTGGCAAAAAGCTCTGTACTTGCCACTAATTTCTGTTTTCTTTACTGTGGTTGGCTTTATTGAAAGGGCATAAGGAAGCAGCCTAGACATTCACTTCCAATCGGTTTTCTGAGCTTAAGGGTGGTGGTGCGGGGGGGAGGGTCAGGCCTTTGGTGATTTCAGAGACAGATGACTGGCTTTATGGCTTATTCACTTTCTTGGGGGATGGATATATATATATATATATATATATTCACACACACACACATACTTTTATAAAAGAGATTCATGAGATGCAAACGTAGATGTTTCATTCTGTTTGGAAATCTGGGATGAATGAGGGGCTGCTGCCTTAAACGTAATTTTGAAAGGATGTCTCTGACAGGTACCGTATCACCTGTAACCTTTTCCTCTACATGGTTCTGCATTGGTCATTATGTGTGTGAATGAGATGAACTTAACTCCCTTTGGTTTCCAGAACAAAATTGGGAAATGGGATTTGTACTTGAGAGAGTAGCAGGAAAAGTTTAACTTGAGTATGGCCCTTTAACTTTCTATGAGGAAAAACTACATAATCAGTGGTGGCAAATTATGTAAATTTGATGCAATAATCAAGCTTCTTCCTCCAGTGCATTATTTACCTTTGATTTCAGAGAAGTTCAGCCCCATGATTCTTTCCTTATTTGAACTGGAACTAAGCTCTGAGATATTTCAGTCACACCCTAGTCAGGGAGTATATGTATGTAAATATAAGTTGGTACTCTAATTTCAAATAGACACAGACTTGGTTAATTTGAGTTCACCAACTTCTTTCATTGTCACATTTTTCAAAAATTAAAACCTTTCTTGTCACCCCCTTTAGTATGGTTCATTGATAGCTTCTGCTTTTGTGTGGATAAGTAGATGGCATCAGCTAACTGGAAGAAACTTGCCTGTGGCGGGGGGCGGGGGGAGGGGGTTGTGAAGAGAATGGAAAGTACATTGGTGTTTTAATTTTCCTCACAATTCCAGTACTTAATATTGAAGATGCAGGTAAAGTCTTGGTAATGTACTAGTTATCCAAGCTATGTAGACCATGTTTAGTTTCCACCATAACTAATTTAGAAGGAAAATGGAAAGCCTTTAATTTAATTATGCATCTCATGAAAACAGAAAGAAATACTTTACAAACCTCAGTAATATACAGTAGATTCGTATCTGGGGCAGGGGAGGGCTATCATGTAAGTGGGTTGAAGTAGGAGGGGAAATGTCGACTGTTCATTATTTATCAAAAGGCTACATAAATGTGATTTGGAGGTGGTTTTAAACCTACTGTACTTTAAACTCATCTGGTATTCATTACAATGCATTTCCTAAACAAGATGGAACTGTATAGCTAATAATATAACATGTTTCTTCTTCATCTAATCAGGAATCTTTCTTTAGCAGCTAGATTAGATGTTATTCAGAATGGATAATATAAGAAATAATTCCTCACTATATTTCATTTGTGAAGTTAACCATATGGCCTCTCACATATATCTAGCATATGAAAATAAAATCCATAAAGAGCAGTCTATAATATTTTTAGCCAAGGGCACATTAGAATATGATATTCTTTTTAAAAAATATGCATATGAAATATGACCTGCAGTTTGGAATAACCCTATAGTATTGGTACATTTGCCCATCTTGTTTGCAGAATATTATGAAATTGTAGTATGTTATTGGGGAGGAGGGGCAGTGTATCATAATGAATAACATTTACTCAAGAAATACATTGATTTTACAAGGCAGTGTTTTGGGACTGGTTGCATGTTGTGAGTAGATAAAAAAATGCTAGAAATGTACAAAGTGATTTTGGGAAGGAAATAATTAGATGTTTTTAAAAGTTTGAGTTTGATTTCTGAATGTTATCAATTATAGATGACCTGGGCCTATGCCAATTTATATTATAGTGAGTTTTAATATCACCAATATAACCAGCCACCTTCTTGTGGGCATAAGGGGCATTGATCATACAATTAATTATTAATAGTGTTATCTACTCTGTTTATTAACTGAGGCTTACTGTGCCCACATGCATGTTGAGAATATTAGCTATAGGGCACATTTTGTTATGTGAAAGTGCACACTTACCTAAGGATTAAGTGTGAGAGCAGTGCAATTCAAATATGTCTGACCAGGAAATATTTAACAAGTATGAAAATCTTTTTGGTTGGCTTACGAGACATTTTGGGTTTTAGCTCTGTTTTCTGTGTTCAGGTATTTGGTGGCAATACAACCAAGCTGTCTGTTCAGAACTAAAACTGTGTCAGGGGACTTATGCATTTCATAACTTGTCTACAGAATACAGCATCTCATTACTATTGTATTTACAGACTAATTGTTGCCCTCTTTGGGGTCAGTGACTACAAAGTAACAACAAAAATACTTTCTTTGAAGATATGAGAAGTTAGTCCATAATAGTAAAGCATGAGTTAGAATAGCACTCCAATTTTATAAAAGGAAGGGTTCTTAACTATTAAAATTGGTGTGTACAGGTTGATGGGAAGGTGGGAAATCATAGGTCCTGATTAGTAAAATGAAAATGACGTAAATGTAATTTTAGACTTACCAAGAAGTGTATAGAATAATACAATGACCATTTGTTGGACCTTAGTATTCAAGGGATGATAGAAGAACAAGGAGAAAGTGTGTGGGCACTTGTGATTCTGATCCTATACCAGGTTAAAGAACAGGGTGTTCAGATATAAGAGCTCTCTAGACCAGTGATGGCGAACCTATGACACGCGTGTCAGAGGTGACATGTGAACTCATTTTTTTTGGTTGATTTTTCTTTGTTAAATGGCATTTAAATATATAAAATAAATATCAAAAATATGTCTCTGTTTTACTATGGTTGCAAATATCAAAAAATTTCTATATGTGACATGGCACCAGAGTTAAGTTAGGGTTTTTCAAAATGCTGACATGCCGAGCTCAAAAGGTTCGCCATCACTGCTCTAGACTAATTCATTACTCTCTAGACTAATTTAATGCTGATTTGCAACAGCCTACAAATATATTTAATTACCCAGTATGTTTTCCTGTGCCGAGGAAGGTCTGGACTGATGCCTAGGTGTGTGATTTTTGAGTAACATTATTCACTTCTTGAATCCTTCTCCTTTCTGCAGAATGGGAGATACTAAACAGTACCTCCCACCTTGTAAGGATTAAGTGAGTTTGAATTGCATGAGAAATGCTTAAAATAGTACCTGACATATCGGTGTATTGTAAGTGTTCAACAAATGTTTCTGTGATTTGTTTAAACCCAAATCCTGGGCAGTATTTTCAGTTGGCATCTGCATTAAGCCACTGGCTGAAACAAACTTTCTGTGATTCATCAAAAAGATAGGGGTGATCTTTTGTATGAGGTATCTGTAACATTGTGGGTAGTGGCAGGGAGAGATGGTTAGATGATTTCCTACCAACTTCTAGATTATGTATTCAATCAAAGCTCCTCCCTGCCCCCCCCCCCCCCCCGAATTCCAGAATATCAGACATAACCATAATATAAACAGAACAGCATACTGTTTAACCAAAGAGAACAATTTCAAACTGTTCTGAATTATCTGGTTCATTTGAGATTAGACTGTGTGCCATTTGGTCGTAGTGGCAGGTTCATTCTAGTAATGCAATTCACTTCAGTGCTAAGTAAGCAAGCACCAGGTTTGCAGGTTACTTTTCTCCACAGCATAGTGGTTGTAGGTTTTGCAACAGAATCATTCTGGCTTTTTTTCTGTTCTGCTCCTCGGGGGACTGGTGTGGGGGCCTGTGGTAAGGAACCTCTTAGATCTGTGTGGGTGGTGGGCTTTTGTCTGCTAGGCAGTTGGGCATAGCGTGGTTTTCCAAGTGCATTTCTCCTCAGTTGCTTTCTTTATCCACGAAGCATATCTCAATTGTGTGGTAATAGTTATCTCTCATTCTTTGCTTTTCCTTTCTTACCATCAGAGGAATGAGCTGGGGGCTGAGGGGGCGCATAGGGGCGCACATGTAACTGTGTGTGTGACTCACTTTAGCCTAACTTGGGTATGTGCAGCACCAGAGAAATCCTGTCCTCCTGGCCTGACCGAACAGCTTTCATAGATCTATTGTAGACTCTCTCCTATCCCCCAAAATGCAAAACCAGAGGAAAGTTTTCCATCAGATACCCTGACCTCTTCCTTTTGTGTTTCTTTCTTGCCACGATAGTGCCCAAAGTTATTTCAAATGTGAAAGTAGCCACTGGCCTCATGTAAGCACATGAAATGTGCCTGGTCTGAATCTATATTTGTAGAGTCTGAATTATACACTGAATCTCAAGACTTAGTAATATGAAAAACAGCTAAATATATTTGAGTTTTATATTGGTTACATGTATATGTATTTTTTTTCTTCACCATTTATCTCCCTTTTATCCTCTTTTACTCCCCCCCCCCCCTGTTACATGTTTAGATGATGATAATTTTGTATATATTGGAGTTAAATAAAATGTCAAAATTAATCTCACCTGTTTTAATAATTGTAATGTGGCTACTTGATTAATTTAAAATTATTGTGTTGCCCATGTTAGATTGCTATAGGACAACACTGGTTTATTGTGAGCAGGGAACTTGGGGCACGCCTGTGGCATTATGCCCTGAGTAAAGTGGACTTATACTGAGGCATAATTCGCATATGGTAAGTCACCTGTTTTAGGCATTCAGTTCTATTAATGCCTAAAAGTTCAATAAATGCATGTACAGATAGTCCTCAGGTTACGTCAGACTCGATGTACATCGTTTCGTGGTTATGTCGCCATCTCCCATTTATTTATAAAAAAAAAAGTTCCGTCATTTCGACGTATGTACATATGTGCTTTATGTTTTTTATTATTTATTTACCACAAGTAAAGGTCAGGAATTGTTATCTTTCTTTTAAATTTTTTTTTTTTTTACTGTTTCACTTCATTACTGCTGTGTATGTGCTCCATGTGAGTGATGTAGGTGGGTTCTGACTTACGGCGAACATCGTGTTATGTCGCGCCATAGCAACTGATCTCCGATGTAACCCGAGGACCTACTGTAGTCATGTAACCCTTCACTGTCAGGTTAATCCTCTTTATAACCACTGATTTCTTTTCTAGATTTTCTATGATTTTTCTAGAATGTTTGATGTGGACTCTTACAGTATTTAGTTGTTTGAGTACAGTTTCTTATGTATTTGAGATTCATCCATGTTTGTATTAGGATTTCACTCCTTTTTATTAATGCTGAGTGGTACTCTCTTGTACAGAAGTACCACATTTTGTTTCTGTTCATCATTTCATGGACATTTGCTTATTTCCAGTTTCTGGCAGTTACTAATAAAGCTATCTATAGATTTATGTGAGGTTACGGTATTCGTTGTTAGTATATGTTGTAAGGAAACTAGAGTCTCAGTGCAGGAATTTGTGCATGGGTGGGGTCCGGCCGGCCTGCCCTGATCAAGGTGGGGGGTGGTTAGGGGTGGGGCTGGCCAGGGAGGGGGGCCTCGGGCTGTTGGCGGGCCAGCCCCTCCCACTGGTTGAACTCCCAGTTGAGGGGACAGTTTGTATATTACCCTTTTATTATATAGGATGCCAATCTTTTCCAGGGTGACTGTACTCTTGCATTCCACAAGTAACATGAGGGTTCAGTTTTCTCTTGAGGGTTCATTTGCATTTGGTATTGCCAGCTTTTTATTTTTAGCCATTTTAATAAGTGTGTAGTAAATCTCATTGGTTTTAATTTGTATTCCTCTAGTGACTGATAATGTTGAGCATCTTTTCATGCGTTTATTTGCTCATTTTAAAATTGGGTTGTTTTCTTATTAACGAGGTTCTAAAAAAATACAGTATATTGTGGATAATGGAGATAATGTGTTTTGCCCATGTATTCTTTATTTTCTGTATTAGTTTGTTTAGGAGTGCTGTAACAAAGTACCACAGACTGATGGCTTAAATAAAATAAATTTATTTTCGCACAGTTCTCGCGGCCATAACTCTGAGATCAGACTTGTTTCTCCTGAGGCTGCCTCCTTGCTGTGGTCTCGGTCCCCTCCCTGCACCTGCACATCCTCTTCCCTCTGTTCAGGCCCAGATTTCCTCCTCTTTTAAAGGACACCCGCCACAGTTGTAGGGTCCACCCTAGTGACTTCATTTTACACTGACCACCTCTTTATTTTATTTAAAAAAATATTTATTGATGTTTTAGAGCGGAAGGGAGAAGGGATAGAGAGATAGAAACATCGGTTAGAGAGGAAGTCATCGATTGGCTGCCTCCTGTGCGGCCCGCCGGGAGGGAACCCACTGGCGACCTCTGGGTTCCCCTGTGGATGCTCCCGGCCACTGGCTGCCTCGTCTCACACCCTCCCCCCAGGTACTCACATTCCGAGGTGGGGGGTGAGAACCATTGGGTTTTGGAGGGGAGTGGTCACGGCGTAGGCTGTACATTTCCTAACAGAGCCACTTTCACTTGGAGGAAGCCCATTTTATCGTTATCATGCATCCTTTTTGTGTCCTAAAAAGTCTCTGTATATACAGTCTAAGATCGCCAGGATTCTCTCCTGTGTTTGCTTCAGGAGCCTAGTAATTTTTTTCCGTCTAGGCAATGATTACTTTTGGAGTTAAAATTTTTGTTTGCTACGAAGTATGGGTGAAGGTGATTTCTTTCTTTTCTTTTTTTTTAATGAGTGCCCATTTTATTTTCGATTTTAAACTCTAAAAGTAATCCATGCTCTTTGACAAAGAATTTCAACAGCACAGAAAAGAGTAAAATAAGAAATTCTCCACCTTGTCCAATCTCTATAGAGGAAATCTTTTCAAAGTTTTTCTCTCTGTTTATGTGTATAATTTCATTTTCTTCCTATTAAAATGAGGGCCATGTAACAATTTTGAAACTTGATTTTTCACTTAATTTACAGGTGGTGGCCCCAGGTCTGCTTGGTTACATTCCACAGGCTGTGACAGCAGCACCTGAGGGCCTATTGCTGGCGGCCTCCACACACTGCTGCCTGGTGCTGGCGGAGGGGTGCCCATGTTTTTACTCTCAAAATGGATAACTTGAAAGTTTGTAAGGACAGGAGCTTGTATATTGTGAGAGTAAACAAGTCATCTTTTCTGTCAAAGAACAGTTTAGACAGCTGCCAAGTTGGACTGTGTAACTTGGCAGCCACCATTTTGGCTCATGTGACTTGGCAGCCGCCATGTTGGCCGCATGACTTGCAGCTCCCCTGGGGGCTGCCATCTTGAAACAGCAAAGGCCAACCCCTCCCTTCAAATTAGCCAATCGCGAAAGACTGTGAGCCTGAGCTCCAATCAAGAGTGAGGACAGGTCACGCGCGTCAGGATTAAAAAGCCGAGCGACTGCCTGCTCAGTGTGCCTGTGCTCCCAGACCGTGTGCGTGCGCACCCTCCTGCAGGAGTAAAGATTTGCCTTGCTGCCTGGCTCCTGGTATGTTTTGTGTTCGACCAGGACCCCTGAATTTGGGGAGCTCGCCTTATTTCTTACATATCTCATAGCTATCTCTTGTACCAATGTATAGCTTAACTACAATCTTTTTTCCTATGGTTTCTTTGTAGCCTGCGGTTTGTAGGTATTGCACTTTAAAAACAAAACAAAAAATTCACTGTTGATTGTCAGGCTCCCTGTTCTGACATTGAACATTCTCACGTATCTCTGTCTCTGTTGAGTAAATAGATTCTTCTTTTGAGGCTAGATGCTTAGAGGAAGTGTTGCAGACTTCACTTACTCCTCTAGGTTTTGGCCCCCGAGATTCTGTCTCGCCCCTCCCTGTACCTGTTTTGTCCCTTGTGAAATGAAGTTCTTTACTATTTAGTGTCAGCAGGACTACCACCTTCACTTGCTGCTTTTTCACATGCTGTTTTCCTTCCTATCCTCTTTCTTTACAAAGGCTTTTAAAATGTATACCTTGCACCCAAGCACAGTTGTTTCTTAAAGCGTTGATTTTTATCTGCACCAAGAAATTTTGAATTGAGGCCAAGTGTTTGCACTCACCCGCACACACATAAATTTGAAACAAATTTCATTAGAGCTTAGCCTTAGTATTAGTACTATCTATGACATACTCTGATCTAATTTTTTTCTATTTCATTTAAAAGAAAAATGCTTGCCAAGAAACCCAGTACACTGATTTCCTGTTAGGAATCAACAATCTAGAAAACAGTGTCTTTTGGATATTCACAGCTTGTCTTGGATTTATGTATGTGAATGTCTAAAGGCATGTATACCAGTCACTATCACACAGAGGTCTTCCCTCATAATTGTGCTATGAGTGGGAGGGTATTTAGGAGGACTCATTGGTCTTTTCACCAACTCTGGCCTCTTACAAGCCTCACTTCACATCATAATAAAGGGGACTAGGGAGAGAGGATCCTTGCCAGGCCTGGTGTCAGGGAAATTCTACTTTTCCCACACTTCCCTCCATCTAAGTGGTTTTTAAAGTGTCACCCAGGGATCCTTGGGGTTATCAGGGCCCCTTTCTGGGAGTTGGCAAGGTAAAAAGTACTATCACAGTAGTTTTCCCCTTTCACTCTCATTTGCTCCTCGCATCCAGGCTGCAGTGGGGTTTTCCATGCACAATAGATAGAATTCAGTTATGAGAATCCAGCTGGCTTCTATTAGGCCGGACATTCAAGAAGTTTGCAAAACCGGAAAACATGGATACTTTTTTTCACTACATCTTAAAAAATTATTTTGGAAAATATAGTTTTCATAAAAATGTATGTGTTAACACATAATGGTTTTGCTATTTTTTTAACATGAGTTAATATTTTAAAATTCTCAGTTTTAGTTTTTAGTGTTGTGAATATCAACATATCCCATGTAAACACAGCCCTTTTGAGTCCCTAGAATTTAAATAGATCTTTTTGTTATTGTTAATCCTCGCCCGAAGATATTTTTCCATTGATTTTTAGAGAGAATGGAAGTGAGGGGGAAAGACAGAGAGAGAGAGAAGAGAAACATCGATGGGAAAGAGACACATAAATTAGTTGTCTCCTGCATGCCCCCCCCCCGCCCGCAACCGAGGTATTTGCCCTTGCATGGAATCGAACCCAGGACCCTTCAGTCTGCAGGCATGATGAGCCAAACTGGCTAGGGCCGTGGTTGGCAAACTGCGGCTCGCGAGCCACATGCAGCTCTTTGGCCCCTTGAGTGTGGCTCTTCCACAAAATACCATGTGCAGGCGCGCACGTACAGTGCAATTGAATCTTTGTGGCCCATGCGCAGAAGTCGGTATTTTGTGGAAGAGCCACACTCAAGGGGCCAAAGAGCCGCATGTGGCTTGTGAGTCGCAGTTTGCCAACCACTGGGCTAGGGCCAAAAAGATCTTTCGACCAAACAGTTTGAGAATTGCTGCTCTACCTATTTATAGGAAATTGCAGACATGCAGAAGTAGTGAAACTAATGTCACTCACTGCCATACACTAGTCTCCTAGCTTCAACAATATCCAACTCCTGATCATTTCTGTTTCATTCATAGTTTCTCCTTTCATTCCTTGGATTATAGTGAAGGAAATATTGAACATCATGTGTAATGTAATTATGGTCATTATTATTATTTTAAAATATATTTTTATTGATTTCAGAGAGGGAGAGAGAGATAGAAACATCAATGATGAGGGAGAGAATCATTGATCGCCTGCCTCCTGCACACCCCACAGGGGGTATCGAGCTCGCAACCTGGGCATGTGCCCTGACTGGGAATTGAACCATGACCTCCTGGCTCATAGGTTGGCGCTCAACCACTGAGCCACACTGTCTGGGCTAGTTATTTATATTATTTAATGTAAGTAATTATACTATTTAATGTAATTATTTTTATAATTTTATTATTAATTTTTAAAAGATGAGGATTCTGTCTAAAGAAAACATAGCCATGATAGTGAAAGCATAAATATTAATTCTGAATATTAATAACTAGTTAATGTTCAAATTTTCCCTACTATCTGTCTCTCACTTTTTTAAGGGTTCATTTAAAGTAAGGTCCATACTTTGAGATTTCTTGATTAAAAACATGAGTTTATTACTAATCTAACAACCTATTCCCTACCCCCACCCTGCAATTTGAAGTTTGTTTCTCCTGTGGGGCGCATTTTGCGCAGGTGTGTGGGCTGATTTGCAGCAGTATGGAGGCAGAGCTGGAACACTGTTCACAGGGTTTTGCTTTGAAGAGAGACCATCCTTGTTTTTTCACATCTCATTCTTCCCTTCTGACTAGGCTCCACCCTATTGTGTGCATATTTGTGTTTTTCAGTCCCTCACCTGCACTTTTTCAGGTGTGCAAATCTATGGTATGTATACTGTTCAGTTGATACCTGGAAATTTCTGCAAGATCCTTAATTCCTTGCTTGAGTCTGTGAGTGCCTTCACACATGGGTATACAGGAATTTGAAATCATAATTGCCTCAGAAATGCATATTTAATGAAGCCTGAAGGTGAGTTCTGAGTTGGGATCTTAGGTAGGTGTAAACGGTAGTGAGGCTGAATTCATCTGCTTGTGGGGTGCTTAGGGGCCAGCCTGGGAGTAGAAAAAAGGACCAGGAGCAAGGGACAGGATCAAGGTATAACGAAGCCAATGGGAGGATCTCGTATAAACAAGCCCCAGTAGGATTGTAGAATTTTGGTTCTAGGGCAGGTTTTATAAAAATCAGATAAATGTGATTGGAGAAGAACCTGGCCTAGGCGAGGTCTCTACCCTTTTATTTTTACATTCTTATCTTTCATGATTCAGTGTCATTTCCCTAGTGAAGCTTCCTTTCCCTCCTGCCCCTGTACAATTAGATGTATCCTCTGTGTTTGTGTCACTCTCCTGTTATCTCATTCATATTTCTGTCACAAACACATCACATAGATCTTTTTTGTTTTCAGAGGTGTCTTTCCCCTCGGTGCTGCCCTGGTTTCCTTTGATCCATCCTGTTAGCAGATTTCTGGTGAATATTTTCCGCAGGCCCAGCACGGATAGCTGTTCATTGAATGTTGACCTAATGGAAGAATTACCCGGAATGAGAGTTCATGAAGGGAAAAAAAGGGAGGGCTTTTTAGCATGTTGTGGGCCCTCAGAGTCCTAACTAACCTTATAAGAACATGCTCTCAGAGCAGCGGTTCTCAACCTGTGGGTCGCGACCCCTTTGGAGGTCGAACAACCCTTTCACAGGGGTCGCCTAAGACCATCCTGCATATCAGATATTTACATTACGATTCATAACAGTAGCAACATTACAGTTATGAAGTAGCAACAAAAATAATTTTATGGTTGGGTCACAACATGAGGAACTGTATTTAAAGGGCCAGAAGGTTGAGAACCACTGCTCTCAGAGGCACCTGTGTGAAATTCAGGTGGCTCACAGAACTTGTACCAGAATCTCCAAACTCTCCAAAAGTCATCAGTGATCATGCCTTAGTAACGACTATTTACTGAGCACCTACTATGTACCAGGGACTCTGTGAGATGTGCTTCACATGTATTATTTCAATTCAACTCTGCTTGCAGGTTGCTGATCCTTCCGCTCCACTATCTTTTGTCTGTAAGAACTGGGCAGCTTACTTGAAGAAATGCTGTGAATTGAGTATAATAATACAACATTATTATTTAGCATCATTGGAAGGGTGAAATATTTATACAGGTACAGTGATTAGAAAATAGCTAAAATTTATTAAATGTTACTCCTATTTTACAGAAGAGTGTTTTGAAGCATAAAAATGTTCATCAAAGTTGTCTAATGTAACTAATTAGTCATTGCTGTAAAGCCAAGACTGGAGTCTGCCTTACTCTAAACTTCAGAACACACACACAATCATAATGAGACTATATGTGTCCTGTGACCTCAAAGCAAGAGATTCAAAATGTCAAGAAACCCCTTCCCCCATTTAAGATCCATAGTGACTTTATTTATAACATTGTAGCGTGTGTTTTATGGGATGTTGGCTATTGCTGCTGAAAGGTGACTCATCAGGTGTTCAGAGGTTTGAACATGATTGTGGTGATGTGCTGAAATGAACTGCCTTATGATTCTCCTTCTTCACTGCTGGCAGGCCTGCTGTAAATGGGTGTGTGTGCACTTAGGTGTGCATCGGTGGAACATACTGGACAGTCTGATGGCCTCTTTTGCTGTTTCCATCCCCATTTGAGGCTGGCACAGATGAGTCTCCCTTTCATGAACAAGAGCATCCATCTTTAATACGAGGTTAAACCACTTGCACTCTGTCTAGCTGGTGAAGGTCAGACAGCCTTTTGGATTTTGTCTCCCCATTTCGAGATTGAGGTCAGAGTTGTGCAGTGTTTGCAAAGTTACTGGGTTTTGTTGTAGGATGTCTTTTTCTTTTGCCCACCCATGAAATACCTTTATCTTTGTTGGGGGAGGAAAGTAAAGAACATGAGTCCTGTGGTAGGTTGCAAATGTTTATTTATTTTTTAGGAAAAAAAAATCTTTGTGGACTGGTGGTGGAGGTTTGTGTTGTTTCATAGTTCTGGTGATTTGAAAAATTTACCTTGTATAATTGTTTATGTACAGTTTAGTGATGATAAGTGAAATAGGTGTTTAGCAATATCTTGCCTTCACTTAAGTTTTACTGAGTTTTGGAGTTTTGCTGTAATTAAACTTGGCATTCATTTAAGGAATAAGTTGTGATTTCTTCGGTCATGACCTAGGGAAAATGACATGTGTGTGCTCTGGGAGTAAATTCTGGTGAGAACCTTTTCCCCAAAGGGTTGTCCATCTCCTCTCCCTCCCCTCTTCATTTCACAAGTCAGACAGTAACTTTAAAAGAAACTGTAGGAGCAGTTCCCCAGGTTATTCACAAAATGAGTCTTTGTCTGCTTTTTTATTCACCATCTGGTTAAATTGGAATCGTCCTTGTTTTAATTATTTTCTACTTGTGTGTCCAGGAGGTTATTTGGTCTGGTGAGGTTACCCTATAAGCTCACGCTCTCATTAATACCACTGTGTCCACATCCTGCGCCAGCACCGGAATGGTTAAGTTGATCCACTTGTGTGGCCAGCGCTTGATACAACACAGTGGTCACGAAAAATTACCGGAGGAAATGTGGTGTCAGTGTGTGGGTTTTTCTTCTTTTTTTGTTTTAATCTCCAATAATGATAATTAAGTGCATTTTTTCTTCTAACAGAAATACGATTATAAATGGCTTAGGTTGACAGTCTTAGATCAGAGCATGGTGTCATTAAAGGGACACCATATATTTCAAAAAAATTGGTGAAGTACGAAAGTATTCAGAACACATTTTGAACACTCCACAGCATGAATAATGGCAATTGCACAGTCAGAAACTTGATGAGTTAGTTAAAAGATGTAAGCATTGCAAAGAAGTATTGTTTAATACTAGGAAAGTGGCAATCATCGAGAGATTCTTAAAATGTTTTTTAAAAAATCCTGACTCAGTTATCTACTCTGCTTTCGAGGACCAAAGTGGGCAGGATTTTTAGAAGGTGACTTTATTCAAGTTCTGTGAAATATTGTCAGGTATTGTAATTAAGTAATTGCTTCTTAAGATAGTCTGATACGTGCTAACATATTCACTTACATATTCATTACAGTAGGTAATGAAACTTAACCTATTCATTGTCAATGTAATGAAACTTAACCTATTCATTGTCTTGTGTAATCATTGATAGTTCTGAAATAGTGTCCTCACCACTCCCCATTGAAAAAACAAAACAAATGTGTAGGCTAATACTGTGAAAGGAAAGCAGAAAAAGCTCCCCCCAAAATACTAAAAGCTGTCCATGTGAGCAAGAGTTGACAAAATATCCAAGAGATTTGGGAGCATACCTGCTAAAGGTAATCCATTACAAATGTATGTACTGGCATAGGGGCCAGAATTGGGTCATGACTGAAAAATTTGGAAAGGTTGGTAAAAAGAAGTACTTTTAAATTAAAAACCAGTAGCTCTAAGTAGCTCAGAGTAGAAGGGGATGATTAAGATGAATTAGGAAAAAATGCCTACAAAGAATGATGAGAATATTCATGCAAAAATACTTCCATTGATAATTTATTGGTATTTTATGTGAGGGGTCAAATGGTTATTTGAGAAAAATAAATTTGCAGTTTGCCTCACTAGTTTAATTTTTAAGGTATGTCTGAAGAGTAATTAGAACTCAAAATTGTCACACAGTTTTTTCATTAATGAATTAAAATACATTGTGCAATAGTGTTAACATGAAATACTCAAAGTTTGAACTAAATATTTTCATTGCATTAAACTGGCAGGTTTTTTTAAGCAGCATTGTGCAGAAACAGTTTTATTATGTGGAAGGAGCAAAATTTGAAACCCCTCTTCCAAAATTACCCATAACGTCTCTTTACTTCTAAAGGAATATTTGTTATAGTGACAAAGCCCATACTAATCCAGGGATAGGGTCCATGGTGTTTAGAAGGATTTGGCTTGCTGCCTTGGTAGATGCTTGTTAGATAGGTACTATGGGTATCCTTGGCCTTTTGCCAGTTTGAGGCCTTCAACTGGCAGGGCTTGAGGGTTTCACTTGTTTGTTTAGACCCTGTAGAGTTGGGAAATGGAACAATTCTTTGTTTGGATTTGCCCTGAAAAACAAACAAATCTAAATTGGGAAAATCGTTTTCAATACATACATTCTTGTCTTTTTACACACACACACACACACATACACACACACACACACACACACAGCTTCTCACTACTTTTTAAAAATAGTAACTTTGTTATGATATAATCCATATACTATATAACTCACCCTTTTAATAGGTGGTTTTCAGTATATTCACAGTTAATGCAACCATCACGGCTATCTTATTTCAGAACATTTTCATTATCCCTAAAAGGAACCCCATACCCATTAGCAGTCACTCCTCATTCCCTGCCTCCCCCTAAGCCCTGGCAATTGCCAATGTCCTTTCCGTAACTGTGGGATTTACCTGTTCCATATAATTGTATTTTTAGGAATACATCTCAGTTGTATTGATTTTATTCACACTCTTTTGCAACCGTTACTACTAGTGATTTTCCTGAATTCATCCTTTCTTATTCCCCATAATATTCCATTATATGAATGTACCACATTTATTTATTCATGAATTGGGACATTTAGTTGTTTTCATTTATTGGGTAGTGTAAATAATGCTATGAACTTTTGTGTGCAAGATTTGTCTGGATGTAGGTTTTCAATTTTCTTGGGCATATACCTTGGAGTGGAATTAACTTGTTTACCAGAGAAATGGCTATTCAAATCCTTTGTCCATTGTTAGATTGGGTTGTCTTTTTATTGTTGAGTTTCAAGAATTCTTTATATATTCTGGATACATGTCTCTTATGTGATGTATTATTTACAAATAATTCCTTTCCCTGCTGCCAAGGAAATAGGGGTATGCTGGATGCCCTTTTTTTCTCAAATCCATCTGAATGAGTTTTGGTATTAGCAGACAGGATTATGGCTAGTTTAGCATCCATATTTGTTCAGCAATGGGAAGTGAAAAAGAAAGGAAATAGAGGACTCAGTTATCATGCAGGGAAGTCTGGAGGTGAGAGGAGCAGGCTTTTTTTTAATTTTAATTTTTTTTTCTGGTTGTTGTTTTTTGAGTCTGTGGTTGTTGGTAGGGGCAAACCCACAAAACACATTCTGTGGTCAAAAGTTTATAAAACGATGTTTCATAGTGTGGAAGTGCATAGCCCCAGAGGAAGGCTTGCTTGATACAAGCAGAGGTGTTCTCAGAGCATGTGTAAGTCTGTACAGATGTGCAAACAGGAATTGATCTGACAGCGTGAAGACACAGTAGCCTTCTCTAATTAAAGCCTCTTGATGACATTAAACTGCGTTGCTTAATTACAATAAATCAACATTAGCAGATCATATCTCTGAAGAGACATTGTCAATGTGCTGCATAACGTAACAAAATTTGACCTTGTAATTGAGGGGGTTCTACGAGGTGATGGCTCTTGTCACTGAGGGTAAAGTAAGCCCCACTTGAGTTACTTTGGAATAACTCAGATCTTAGAGAATACCATCTGATAATTGTCTTTATATGAATACATACTTTCAATGTGAGAATATTTTATAAAAACTGAAGGGAATGGAGTTTTCCACTCATTCCCTGTTTATTTTCTCAGACACTTATTTTCTGGCCTCCTCTTCATTTTCGAACTGGTTTGGGCTTGACAACTAACTTCCCCAGCAGTTTTTGCATATTTGTTTGGACAAAACGCTTGTTCCTTTGTTTTCCCTTCTATCAGCATTTGGAGCCAGCCCACTGACTACCAGATGGGTTAAGTAGGTATTAGGTATTGTTATCAGTGAGCATCTGGAAGACATTATGTCATGTCCTGTATGTACCTTTTCTAGATTTTCTCCTTCCCTTTTATTGAATTTACTAGAGGCTCGGTGCATGAAAATTCATGCACTGGAGGGGGGGGCCCTCAGCCCGGCCTGCCCCCTCTCACAGTCCGGGAGCCCTCAGGAGCGGAAGGTGACCCTTCGATCAGGGGAAGGTGATGCCCCCATCACACCTCTGCTGCTGCCACTGCCAGCAGCGCAAGCCTCGGCTGGCCCTGATTACTGAGCCTCGGGTGGCCCTGGTGGCTGGGGGGCTGAGGGCAGCCGCCATCCGAGGCTTGCCTGCGCCTTGGGCCAGCCCTGGGCGGCTGGGGGGCTGAGGGCGAATCGGCCGCACCGCATGCCTGCTGTCTCCCCCCCGCCCCGCTGGCCTGAAAGGACTGTGGGACTCAGCCCCGCCATCTTGTGGCTATGGGCACCACCATCTTTGTGATGTGTGATGGTCAATTTGCACATTACCTCTTTATTAGATAGGATTGGGATGACACTGGCTAACAAAATTAGCCAGGTTTCAGGCACACAATTCCATGGTACATCATCTGTACACTCTACTGTGTGTTCACCACCCTAAGTCAAGTTACATTCTTAATACTGTAATATCTGGGATAGTATATAACTGTAGAAGGAGATCTTTTTGAAATTTGACATGAAGTAACAATAAAATATGGACTAATGTGGGACCAGGAAAATTCTAGTTCCTGTTCAAAACTGACTCCAATGTCAATTATAGAACTGGAATATAATAGCATATGACACCACCTATGCTAAAGAATGTTGCTATTAATTTATGTTCATTGGTTTAATTTTCAAAATTAATGATATTAAACCAGTGGGATATATTTAATTTCTTCTTGATGCAGACTCTAACCCAGCCGTGGGCAAACTATGGCCCGCGGGCCGGATCCGGCCCGTTTGAAATGAATAAAACTAAAAAAAAAAAAAAGACCGTACCCTTTTATGTAATGATGTTTACTTTGAATTTATATTAGTTCACACAAACACTCCATCCATGCTTTTGTTCCGGCCCTCCGGTCCAGTTTAAGAACCCATTGTGGCCCTCGGGTCAAAAAGTTTGCCCACCCCTGCTCTAACCACTTAGCAGCTCTTAGTCTTCCAAATGGTACTGAAATGTAGGACATCTTAGCTCTGTAGAACTGGAGGGCCCAGGGATTACTTACTCTCTTCACACTCCTCATTTTGTGCATAATAGTGTTAGAGTCATAAGTGTTACCTTGCTTAGGGCAGAGGTCTGCTTTGAACCCCCGATATGTTGGGGCAGAGCTCTTTCTATTTTGTAGTGCTGCCTATGTATAACACAGCCTTTGACATGTTTGTTTCTAAGTGTTCTCTCTCCTTTCTTTGCATCTGGGATAGCATTATTCTCTTGCTTTGTTCTCTTACTGTCTCTAACCATTCTGTAGTTGCAGTTCCTCTTTCTCTGATTGCCCTTTGGGTGTCCCTAGCATTTCTTTACTCGTGGTGTCCACTGTCCTTGCAAGAATGTGCTGAAGAACCACCTGATTCTCTACCCACAGCCTTTCCTCCAAGCCTCAGCCATGCCCACTATTCCTGTTGAACAGCAGTTAGAATAGGCTCTGTATGCCCTCCTCCTCTTCCTTTTGGTAGATGTGGCTGTCCAAAAGCATGACCCCTTCATCAACCTGGAGGAGTAGAGACTGTTCTGATCCTGACTGAGACTATGAAAACGAGGTACGAGTCGGGGCAGTGAGTAAATTGTTTCTGGGAGGGAAGGGAAAGTATGTCAAGTATAACTTCTTTAGTTATATGTTTTATGACACTGTTTCTACATTTTCAGTATATTGTTGTTAAAAATAGGAATCCAAGCATTAAACATTTTGGCTTTTCAAATTTTGAAATGAACTTTTGATAAACTCAGAATTGAATAATAGCTAACACTTAGGTAGAGCTGTACTGTAGATTTTAAGCATACATTTAAGACAACATTTGTAAATTCTTACATAAAATGATAGATACTAAGGAAACCATTTTGCCTGGGGAAAGATTGTTGCACTAATTCCCACATGTTGAAAACTGCTCTCTGAAGCTTATTAAAAGCACCCCTCCAGTGTTCTGTTTGAGCATTTGTTCACTAGTAAAATACATGATTATGGTTTTAAAAAATTATATAAAGTAAAAATTTTAGGTGTTTTATGCGGTTTTAACATACTGCTGGGATTATGTATTTTAAAAATAAATATATATTTTTAGTGATTTCAGAGAGGAAGGGAGCAGGAGAGAGAGATGGAATCATCAGTGATGAGGATTATTAATCTCTTGTCTCCTGCATGCCCCCTGCTGGGGATCGGGTACCCCTTGCAAGTCCCCTTCAGGGGATCCACTGCCTCCTGCACGCTCCCTACTGGGGATCGAGCCAGCACCCTGGGCAATGTGCCCAGACTGGGAATCAAAATGTGAACTCCTAGTTCATAGGTCGACACTCTACCACTGAGCCACACCGGCTGGGCTGGAATTATGTATTAAAATTTATGGTAAGGATAGGGAACTAGTGCTGGACTTTCACCAAATTTCTCTTTCTAGACAAAGGTTAACCCATTTTCAGTATTGAGAGTGGTTCAGTAGGTCACATGTAAAAATCACTTAGTTACTCATAATCCACCCCTCTTACATGTATTCCAGATTCTAGGGGTTATCTCTAATAATGTAAGTCTGTGTTCTGAGGCCATAGCTATAACATTGTCAGAGTAAGGAACTCATCTGGTGTGCCTACGAAGTGCCTGGCATGCCATTTCCTTTTTGTGTCTGCCTCCTCCTTTACTTCTTTACAGATGAAGGCACCTGATGCCCAGTGAGGTCACACAGGCTGGTTTCTGAGCCTAATTCTCATTCTGTGACTTGGGTGACATGAATGATATTTTTGACACTTTGCTTTTCATTAGTTGGGCATGTAATTTACCTACTACCTGCGAGTAGTTCTGAGCACTCATTCTGGCACTAGCTTTGATTTCTTGCGTGGATGTGCCAACCCTGTGAAGTCTGCTCCCCATCTTGCTTTCAGTGGTTTTTTTAGTGGATGAATATTGGTAGAGCTGTTAAATTGATATGCAGAAAACTTTTGATTCCCCTCAGACTTCCATTCCTATGACTTGGTGATGTTCTGTATATTTCTTACAATTTTAGCTATGATAGATAGAGAAGGGATATTTATGGTGTTAATATCATGATCTTTATTCTAGTCCTTAGTTCTTTCCAGGTCAGAAATGTATCTTGTTTCCTCCTCAGTGGGAACATGTGAGTGTGAATGTACGGTGGTTTTAGATGACATTCCCAGGTCTCAAATGATCTTGTGACCCATGTAATCCTTAAGTCATATGTAGATGTTAACTGAATTTTGCTTCCTAGCCATGTGTTGGAACATGTCTGTCTCTCCATGATAATTTTAACCCCGTCAGAGTTTTGGCCACCTTGAGGCTTGAAGTACTAATACACTTTTTATAAGCCCAGTGACCTTTATCTCTTTTAAAAAGTGGAAGAAAAGAGACTACAAAAGGAAGTCTTTTCTCTTATACCCACGCTATTCCTACCTGGGAGATGTTAGAAAAAGTGTTATTTTCACTGTTACGTAAAAGTGATTGTTTTCTTCTGTGCAAGTTTGAGTTGTTTTCCTTGTTGATGGAAACCCTCCTCCTGGCCCATTTCTTCTCTTTTCTTATATGTAGCTATTAATTTCCACTAGTGATTCTCCCTCCCTCACATCTTTCCCATTCATCCACATTTTGAGTGGAAAATTTAAAAATGGTTCTTAGAGTCATGCTTTTTGGAATCAGATGTAAGATCTATAAAGTCTCCCAGAGGCTTTCACTTTCCTAACAACAGATAGGGAAGTGGTCACAGTCTGGAGCAGGTCCCAGCTTCAAATCTTACATTTGCCAGAAATCCTGTCTACGTAGTGGGCCTGGCTCCATAAACAAGGCTTACCACACTTTATTTACTGGACCTTCTGTTTTGTCATCAGAAAAGTTTATTTTTACATATAAATTTTCTTTGGGTCATACTGTATTCTAGGAATTATTGAAGGGATGCCAGTTCATTTTGCTGGTGATTACTGGATTAGTCATTATTCTTTAGTTAATGGAGATGAGAAATAACATTGATGAAAGGCTGGGTTTGGAATAGTGCCCAGGCACTGGCAGAATCACAGTCTCCTTATAGTACCTTCATTGATAGATACTCAATAAGTGTCTCAACAAATGAAATTATGTAATTAAATATTATCAGGCGGATATGCCACTGAGAAAGTCTAAGTTAGGAACTGCAGAAAGAGGAAGAATATAATTTGGTCCAGTTTGAAATCCTATTTTGTGTTTGATTTATTTAAAGTAGCTTTTTATATTACATGTGTGATTTATTTTCATCTTAAAACATTTAGCAGCTCTGGATGCTAATAAAATAGAATAAAAAATAGCGACATTCGGGGTTACTTTGATGATTATTTTCTTTTTATCAGTTTTTCTTTTATTTTCATCCAGTAGGCTAAAACTTTAAGCAACAAAACAGAAAACAGGCCTCAAAGCATATTGCACATGCTACTTCTCTTCAAGTCTTGCATTAAGATAATTTTCTGCATCTTTCTTTGTAACTGGCTGTATAGTGTTCCATAGTGCAGCTGAATTGAGTCCCTACAACCTCCCTCCCCCAGGCATTGTGCAATGTGATCTCTCCCCCTCAGCCCTAGTTTAAGATTTAAAAAGTGCTGTTATGAATACTTTTTAACTTTGGTTTTGTGATTTCTGGGATTTTTCCACTTACCTTCAAAGGAAGGGGTGATTAAGTTCTCCTCAAATGCAAACAAATCAACCTCATAATTTTGGTGGCATTATTATTGCTAGTGGAATTCAAAGATGGTAAAATTATATCTTATTTAAAAACTCCCCCAAAGCTGGGTTTTGAGGTTACATTAAAGAGTTGGATGTGTGCTGAGAATTTGGTCATCTCTTGGTATAAAATTAGGCTATTGTACATCAAAGAGGCCTGTGCAGAGTATGGTCTCATCAGTATCTTTAGAGGGGGAGGAAGGGCAGCTTGATATCCTGTCACTGCGCCTCAACAGTTAGCAGATGTGCTGTGAGTTAATGTTGCCCTTCAGTTATCTTTGACAGAAGCAGGGTCTGGCTAAGATCAGATTGTTTAAACTAATGCACATTGATCTTAGATTAGCAATCAGAAGACTGTAAGCTAGCTAGACAAGGAAAAGCTGGTGGTGGATTGTTAGATTAAAAAGCAAAGCAATTAATAATTGGAGAATAGCTTTGGTGTCCTTGACCCATTTTATAACTGTTAGTTCTGATACATGCTGCTTTTAGATTTACCTGGGATGACCTTTTAAATAGCTTCTGAGTGTTAAGCTGCTTCTTGCTGACCTTGCAGAGCAGGGCATCAGAGTTAGTACTACACATCCTTTCAGACCTCCAGGGAGGTCACCCAGTCAACTAGCCATTTGGTAGTTTTTACAGCTATATGACACCTCACTGTTTGGCACATGTTCTGGAGCTTCAGTTTAACTTAATGTTTATTTAATGTATACATAGTATGGAATCAAATGCAAAGTTTGCTGAAGTTTTAGGGGAAGTACACAATATTCTTTCACACTTGGGAATAAGTGATGATTTTATAGTTTCCACGGTGGCTGTGAAACTCACTTTCATAGTTGACTATAAAGTAGTGGTCAATCCTAAAGCAGTTTTGGAAAGTAAATGAAAGAGGGAGATGTTCATTGATGCTCTGTTATTTTTATTCAGTGGGTGGTGCTTGAGTATATAATTCTTTCTCTTCCATTCTGTCATTTTCCCTGTAACAAAGATTAAGCACACTTTGGCATATAGAGGTCTCCCTAACTACACTGGGGTTACCAGTGACGGTGGAGCATGTGTAGTTCTGTCTGACTTAGCTGTTAGAATGAAAAACAGATGTTTTTTGAGAGAGGATCATATGAAAGTCTGATGAGCTCCCTGTTGTTTTCTTAAACAGCTTTATTTATAATAGAAGTTATATATCATACAATCCACCTATTTAAAGTGCACAATTCAAAGATTTTTAGTAAGTTCTTAAAGTTGTGCAATCATTACCATAATCTAATTCCAGGACATTCTCAGCCCTCAGTCTCTCTGATTTTAGAACTAAGTTATCTATGACTATTTCTTTTATGAATATAGGTTATTCAGTGTTGATTGGAGTATTATGGTGGGTTCTATCCTACCTATTGCATAGCTTTTTATGTTACTTTATATATCCTCTGCAGAAAAATTTTAATCCCACATTGCCTGCCTTGTCCTGTTATGTTTCCTGTAACAGTCAATTCTTCTTAATTAGCTATACTTGTTTTAATTCCCTAACTATTGTAATGCTCTGGACATCTATATACACATAATTTTATTGATAACTTAAACTGTAAAAATGCTAACACTAGCAATACATTTTTAAAGAATTGGATTAATTGCTGTTTTGGATTATCATCTTCCATCTTTAGTATGGATAGTTGAGGATAAATTAAATATACCTTCCATCTTTAGCATGGATAGTTGAGGATTATATTTTTGCCAAAGCCTAATTTAATTAGAAAAGTGAATTTGCTGTTGTTGCAAAAATTATAAAATGGCCATCAAATGTGATTTCTCTCTGCATAACCACGCTTGATATTTGGGGGTTTTTGTTGTTGCTGTTTCCCAGGTTCAGGGATGATAATGGCTGTTCTTACAGCTTTCTTGCTACACTTGTCTTAAGTTTTTAGAGTAAGTTCTTGTCTTTCTCAGCTTTAGAATAGAGACACACTGCTTATCATATACTAGAGGCCCGGCACACGAAATTCGTGCGTGGGTATGGTCCCTAGGGCTGGCCTGTGATCAGGGCCATCTTCCCCGGCTGCCCGCAGCTGGCCCTGCCCTCCACTGCCACCCATTCTCGTTCTCCATCGGTGACCGGTGCCTGACAGCCGGGGGAAGGGACTGAGAGATCAGTTGTTTCCACTGCTCGCTGGCCCCGTCCCTGCCTCAGGTTTGCGCTCTGTGTGAGGGGCTACCAGAGGGGTGGGGGCCTTGGCCTAGCACTCCCCACGTTCCCTGCCATCCACCCCCAGTTCCCCTTTTGCCATCAGGCGATCGGATTCTGCCAGTCAGGGAAAGGGACTGAGAGGTGGTCAGTGCGCCTCATTGTGACTGGTCCAGCAGTCATTCCACTGTTAGGGTCAATTTGCATATTACCCTTTTATTATATAGGATGTGTTTAGACAGGTTTCTTTCAAAAGCCTATTAAAGAAGGACTAGAGTAGATTCAGGAATGCAGTATGGTCTCATATTCTTTTTTTTAAAATTTATATTTTATTGATTTTTTACAGAGAGGAAGGGAGAGGGATAGAGAGTTAGAAACATCCATGAGAGAGAAACATTGACCAGCTGCCTCCTACACACTCCCTACTGGGGATGTGCCCACAACCAAGGTACATGGCCTTAACCAGAATTGAACCTGGGACCTTTCAGTCCGCAGGCTGACGCTCTATCCACTGAGCCAAACCGGTTAGGGCTGGTCTCATATTCTTAAACAGGGATGTGTATCTGAATCCCCATGGAACTAAAAAAATTCACCACTGTGAGCTCTACCCCTGGCTACTCTAGTTTGGAATAACGAGTGGAGCCCTGCTATCATGCTTGGAGCTTTACCCCATTTTGAGAATTGGTAAATATGTGTGTCTTGGGACTGAAAGTTGGACCAATTTATCTTTGTTTAGTCATTGTATTTTTGTCACTTTTGATACAAATTAGCGTATAAGAAAGTAGTTCAAGACCTTGGGGTAGGGGGGTATATGATTCAACTGAAATTAAATTTATAATTACATATAGCTGGCATTTTATTAATAATGGTGTTTGGGGAATGAAATAAGACCAACTGTGCATTTTATAAATTTTATAGCTTTTATGAATTTACTCTATTAAAATATAAATTTTGACTTTATTCCCTTTAGATAGAAATTTCCTGAAGAAGATTTTCATTTTCTTATGTTTTCTTCGAGTGGCATGGGTAAGGTTCTGGTGTAATAGAGCCCTCAGGTTATGTGCTGTTTGGATCTCATTGAGCCTTGTGGGTACAGTAGGGGGCTGAGCTTTGGTAGGGAGCGGCCTGGGGTTGAACCTTTCTTCTGCCATTTACTGTGCAGTCTGGGTCAGGTCAGCCTTTCTTTCATGGGTTGTTCTGAGAATTAGTTGTGAGTGATGGTACATGTAAAATATATTCAATAAATGCTTTATTGTTTTTGTTGTTATTCAGTTGTTTGTATTTGAAATGATAAATTTTTTTATTAAGTGAATTTCCTGTCTGGTAACACTAGATTCTGTTTTGTCAGATATAGTCTAGAAGCTTTGAAGAAGTTTCTTTCCATCCTGTTAAGTGTGCACTGAAGCATCTATTTGGTGAATGTTACTTTGGTGCTTTAAAGAAGTTTAAATGTGCTTTCCCAAAGAACCTGGCTTACATTAATGTATTCATTTATTCACTGGGAGAGTAATTCACTTCTTATTACACAGTAGCTTATAGCATGTGTTAGAAACTCCTGTTGTTAACACTAATGGCAGTCAACATTTAGCTTTTTCTTCACTGTCTGCTGTCTTGTGGTTTCCACCATTTATTCTTAATTGTCATGTATCGTGGAAGTAAGTAAATCCATGAGTCTCCTCCTCTTACTATAAATGTTTGCACCTCTTTTAAGTTTTCTTGGCGTCCTCAGATTCTGGATTCAATTAACATGCTGATGGTTCTTTGGTTTGTAGGGCAGATTAGTCAGGTTTGTGTGTTTTTTTTTCCTTCCTTCCTTCCTTCCTGCATTTGGGTGATGCACCTGTGTACATAACTCAAGAAAAAGAATTTCCCTTCCCTTTCTCTAGGAGAGAGGAGAGTGGAGCCATCATTTACAGAAACCTTTCTGGCTACCTCCAAAAGCATTGCTTGATTTCATTTGTCTTGAGTATGCCCCAGTGGATGTAAGCATTGGGACGTTTATAATTTCAAGTAGATTTTGAATATAGTGGTCAAAGTTATGTACTTGAACTATCTTGTATCTGGAAAAAGTCAGGTAGAGTGATTTCCAAAAGCAGTATTTGAGTCTTCTAACCTGAGATATTAGGTGACTAAGTAATCTGAGTACATGAGAACACATTATTTATTTAAACATTCAATAATAACTATATTTAAGGATTTGGGGTTGAGAATTTGGCTATCAATTATGAGGAGATGAGGGAGAGAAGAGCCTAGAGGAAATAGGCTATCCTAAGTTATTTTAGTGTAGAAAGCGTATTTTAGTGTACAATGCAAGATTTAATGAAAATGTGTTTGGGGGCGTGGAGAGAAAGGGAGAAGAGCATGCATGCTGGCTCATAAGAGAAAATGGTTATTTTATTTTAAGGAAGTGGTACTTTTCTAAGTTTTAACCCTTTAATCCTTCAGAATCCATTTTGCCTGCCCTGATTACTCCTTTGGCAGGTGAACATTTGTGAGATATGTTTCCGTTCCCGTTATATGTGTTTTAGATTCCTGGGTGTAATGGGTAATGTTTTATTTTTGAGGATGTGAATGAAAATGAGACAAAAAGTAAGACATTCTTTACCAGTTAGACTAATGACTTGTTAAAACATGTAATTCCGTTGGGCTTTAAAATTTTACCCTTTGTTTATGTTGGTGGTGGTAGCTTGAAATCCATGTTACAGGACAAGGATGCTGTTTTCTCTCTGAATATTCATTGTGCCAGCTTATTGGGGAGGAGGGGATAGTCATCATTTTCTAAAAAGTTCAAACTTTTTATAAGCTCACAGGAATAGTTTAAAGTTTTAATTTGATTTAATATTTTGTTCCAGATGCTAAGTGGATTTTCTTTTTCTTTTTAGTTATACTTGAAAGGGCAGGGAGAATTGCTTTGCTTTCTTCTTAAGTATAAAAATGTCAAACTCGAAGTTATCCTTTATTCTTCATTGAAACCATTAAGGATAAAAAGCCCACAATCAAGGCTTTGCAGACGGGACCAGTGTGCAGCTAGATGAGAAGCAGCTGTACCAGGAGGCGCAGGGTGGGAAGAGCTCACCAGAACACGCTTTGCTGCTGAGGTTTAACGTTTACTATTTACTGCCTCCTTGGGTGGTGGTTGGGGGCAGTTAAACCAATTAATTGGATAGAAAATTATTAAATGTATCAATGGGAGAGGCAGGGCATAGTATACCATCTGAGGCATACAGGGTGGGAGTTGAAGTTTAAGACTCCTTAATTAAGGCCATGAAAAGAACTCCAGGAACACAGTTGAAAAGGTTTTTTTCAACTTAATAATGTGTGCATTAGGGATGGAAACATTTTCAGTGAGATTCCTTAGACTACATTATAATGTGAATTCCCCTTTGACCTTGCAACTTATGCTGCTCTGCTTATCAGTTTTCTTTCTTTTTACATTTTATTTATTTATTTTTTAAAGTTAGATTCTAACCAGGTGGTCACAGCTAATGTGGTAGATTAGTCTAGTTAGTTCTGAAGGATCTAAATTGGTATTTTGGCTTTTATTCTGTAATCCAAGATGGTGGCTTCCTTTTGGTGATGGAAGATACTGAACAAAAATGTAAAAATGTTCCATCTGAGAATAGAATTTTGTGGGCTGGTAAATTTTTAGTGTCTTCATCTACTGCCACAACCACATTATGTGCCCTAATTAGGCGTGTGTGAGTGAAGTGGGCCCAACTGGGTTATGCAAAGAGAATGAGTGGAGAGAAGTTTTCAGTCAGAACTATTTTCCAGGTTGGAAAATTCCCATTTCTATTTCCAGGGTTGTGCAGTCTGGAGGTGGAGTACAAATTAAAGAGCACTGTTTTAGAAGTGGGATTGGGTCTTAGTCTTGGCAGCTTGATAATTGCAGTTTTGGCTCACCAGACATGAGGAGCTCCTGAGGGAACACTGGAGAAAAAAGGAAGGCCTACCATAAAGGGAAGTTAAGCTAGAGAGGAGACAGGAAGGCCCGCAGCTCCCCTCTCCAGGCTGCAGTTTTGTTTATGTCAGTGGGAGTGAGGGAAAGCTGAAGATCTGGTGGCTCAAACCCAACAATTCTTCTGACCTTCATCTTAATGCATGCATCATCTTTTCTTTAGGAATTTTAGCTAATTCCTGCCAATTGTGTTCGGGAGTCACGACAAACACTATTTAAAATAAGTATGTGTACGATGGCGGAAGTTTTTCCTCACAACCTGATTCCTGACCTTTTGTCACATGTCAAATCTGGTCATTGTTAGTTTGTTTTGTACCATCCATTAGATCAGTGGTTCTCAACCTGTGGGTCACGACCCCTTTGGGGGTCGAACGACCCTTTCACAGGGGTCATTACATATTGTTTTTGTGATTAAACACTGCTTTAATTATGTTCAATTTATAACAATGCAAATACATCCTGCATATCAAACAATGCAAATACATCATGACAGTGGCAACATTACAGTTATGAAGTAGCAACGAAAATAACTTTATGGTTGGGGGTCACCACAACATGAGGAACTGTATTAAAGGGTCATGGCATTAGGAAGGTTGAGAACCACTGCATTAGATGATTCCAGGTGCAGAACTTTTTTTTTTTTTAGGGGTGGTAACAGGGCCCACTGTATCTGAGAGCTAAATATTAAGTAAGTCTGCTGGATTATTTGTTCAAGTCTGTAGATACACACACCTGTTCTAGCTCGGGGCTAGAATTTGGGGAGATGGAGCAGAGGCACATATCTATAAAATCCCAGAATGGACTGGGAGGCCATTATCTGAAGTGACCATGTTATGTTTTGCTGTATCGATGATGAAGGCAGGCCTCATGTTTCTGGTGTAGCTCACTCAGTTTCTCTATATTTCTGTCTGGACAACTTTCATTAAAACATGTAAGTGACTACCTGACAGGTATTCCTTAATTAATAACATGGAGACTGTATAACTAGTGGCAGAACTTTAGTGTTACTAACTGGTGGTACTCAGTGGATTTTATGTTTTACTATGTAAAATGCTTAAAATAAGAAATAATCAGGTGACATTATGTCATATTTTCCATAGTTTGGAAATGGTCATGGTTGTTCATATTGCCATTCTTCCACTAAGTTACAGGCATTGTTAAGCCTTCATATATTGACATTAACTCCTGTTTAAACAAGATTTAAAAAAACAACTTCATTTCAGTGCCATATCATATTTCGAATTGAACCAAAGGCACAGAAATGAAGCAGTAGTCTGTATATTTAATATTAGTGAAACAAATATTTCTTGTAGCTAGAATTTCATGTTTTCACTACTAAGGGTTTTATGGGACCTATGAAAAGAAAGATGGTCCCCATATTGATAAAGTTACGTGAGGTCTTTTAGGATTGCCTATTGCTGGGCACCTTGAAGGCCGATAAACTGGACTAAAGCAAATTGCTGGTATCTTGCAGTGCAATTAAGGGATTATGTTCTAGTTAATTGACAGTAGTGTTTTCAGTCTTAGAGGTATGTAATGTAATGGTGAATCTCATATTTGTTGTCAGCACCATTACTTGAAGGTACGTTTTTTGTGAAGGAAGAGGGTGTTGCTAAACATTAATGTTTATGAGTATTTGCTGGACTCCTTAGTGAGGAGAAACTCATCTCAGGAAACTTTGCATCCACTGGGGAACCAATTATTGATTACAGTCCTTGAGTAAGTATATTGTTCTAATAGGTGAACAACATACACATACTCTTAACAGTTTGGGAAAAATTTTCTGAGGTGAAGAGAGACATTTGCAGTCAATATTTGAATGGCGAATATGATTAATTAAGGGAAAAGCTGGTAGAGTTTGGGCAAAACTCCAGTTTTGTGTCCATGGGTAGCTACCAGGTGTGGATTGTTCTGTTAACTAGTCAGGGGAAACCTTTCTTTTTAGCATGGGGCAGTGTAGTATGTCTTGGAAAGATTGCAGTAATGAAGCAGGAGGTCTGCATCTCATCCCTGTTCTTCTCGCTAGAGTCCCAAACAAATCTTTTTGACCATTATTTAGGCTTTCCTAGGTCTCAGTGTCCTCATAGGTAAATTTTGGTTCAAGTGTGTAGTGTTCTGGCAGCAGAAGGAGGTGCTTTTGTGTCAAGCAAGCCGGTACACTGTAGCCTCAGAGAAGCAGCTATTTTCTGGGGGCCAAACCTATTCACCATTACTTGTATATTTGCTGGGGTTTTTTTGTTTGTTTTGTTTTTGTTTTGAAGTGACCACTGTATGGGTTAAAGTTGGAAGTTATTCTAGGCTTCTGAAAGTTGCTGTGTGGTCCCTCTATGCACACACTTTTGTGCAGTGTTATAAATGGGATGTTTTGGCATCAGTAGATACTAGTACTTCATTTGGCAGGGAGAGAGACAGCCTGAGTCACTTTCCCTGGTGACTCTTCCAGGCTTTCACCAATCCTCACTTCCCTCTGCTGCTTACATCCCAGGAGATTCTCTCTACAAACTAGCTTGGGCTTGGCCAGAGAGTTGGTAAAAAGGAGCCGATACTTCTGTAATACCCATTTTTAAAAGGAAAATTACCGAGCTGAATCTGAGGCCATGAGGTTTTTTAAGTCCATGTTGGTTTTCCTTCAAAAAATTAAAAAAGAAAAAAAGTTTTACTAATTTCTCTCAGAGGTAGCAGAGGAGCTCAGCTCTGCCTACCTACTAGCTCCTCATGGGACAGGACAGGCGGCCATCCTCCTTCCCATAAACCTTTGTCTTCACTGCCAACTTATCTTCCCAGCTCCCCTCCTCCCTGAATTACTATTTGTTTCTTAGACTCAAATTTATTTATTGACATGTAATTCTTTATAACAGAAAAAATTAAAGGCTGCTGTAAATCTTGAGTAATCATGCTCTGCTGAGATTCCTGTGAGGCTGTATATTTAAACAAGTACAGGTCTCTTGTCTCTGAGGCTTTTCCTTATAACATATGCACTGCCATTGTTGGTGACTTCAGATGCAGATTCCTAAAGAAGCAGCCCGGAGGAGGCACACACCTGGCTCTGTGCATATTCAGTGAATGGGGTGGGAGGAAACTCAGGCACCTTCGGATTTCTTTCCCTCCCCCTCTTTAGATCTCTCCTTTCAACCTGCTGTAAACATGAAGTTGTCTGAATACCTATTAAGTAGTTTACTTGGCAAACCTTAATGTAGGAAACAGACAATGGATGGCATGCTTCCAGCTGGCACAGCAGTTGAAAGGTAGCATGTAACTCTAACTTTTCCCCTTTCAGACATAATTATAAGTCAGAATTCATTGTAAATACTCATTGAATGTGCAAAGTAGAGTTAAGTTTTACAGATTAATGTAGTGTAGCTCAGCAGAGGTCATTGCAAAAGCCACCTTTATTGAGATATCAATGCTTCCTTTTTATTGCCAAACAGTTCCATTTATGGATATGTCACATTCATCCTTTGATGTGACAGTTAGGCCATCATGAATAATGCTGCCGTGAACATTGGTGTACAAGTTTTTAGGTGAACGTGTTTTCACTTGTCCTGGATATATAGCTAGGTGTGGACTTGCTGGTCACATGGTAACTTTGTTGAACCTGTTGAGGAATATAGCTAGACTATATCTTATTTTTATTATTTAAAAATATTTTTATTGATTTCAGAGGGAAAGGGAGAGGGAGAGAGGGAGAGAAACATCAATGATGAGAGAAAATCATTGATTGGCTGCCTCCTGCATGCCCCACACCGGGGATCAAGCCTGAAACCAGGGCATGTGCCCCGAGCCATGCTGGCTGGGCACCACATTGCATGAGGGAATCCAATCTTTCCACATTCCTGTCAACATTTATTGTCTGTCTTTCTGATTATAGTCACCCTAGCAGTTATGAAGTAGCATTCCATTTGATAATGATTTCTATTTCCCTAATGACTAATGCCATCAAGTATATTTTCATCTGTTTATTATTTATCTGTATATTTTAAAGCAGAAATCTTAATATTAATTTATGTCATACTATCTGTTATCTCTGAGCAAGTTTCAACACTTTTAATAAAATAATTTAAGGAAGGTTTGTATCTCTCTTATTTAAATTTCTAATTTAGTGCTCCTTTAAAAAGAGTAGTTAGAATACTGAAAAAAATTCTTTTTGTTTAGAAAAAGATAAAGATCATTATCCAGGAAAGACTGTTTTTGAATAACAAAATAAAAACATATAAAATTCTAGCAATCCATAGTAGACTTAGAAGGGAAGAACCTCTCACATCAAATGATCCAGTTCCCAATGTGCATTTTATGTTTTTCCTCTTTATTGAGAAGTTAGAGCAATAGTAAAATTAAAATCCTTTAGCCATTTTACCATTTCCCTACCCCATGATTTCAGTACAGAAAAAACATCTTTTCAATCAAAATACTCAATTACTTTTCTGTTTCTAGGGTAACATAATAAGCTTTGAGAGATGGTAGTTTTGCCTCAGCCTTCCACCCACGCTTGTTGACCTACTCAGGTGTTCCTACTTAATTAGTGGGAGACTCAGGGAACTGATTGTATGTACACACTATGAGAAAAACAAATGGGGAAAAATTCTGTCACTCATTTTTCTTTAACATCCATATATATAGCTTAAGGTGGCATTTCCCTCTTAAGTCCCAGCAAATTAATCCCAATATGCATTACAGTGGTCAGCAATGAAATATTTCAACTGCAGCATTTGCTCTCTTAATCAAAGGTGTAGAACAGGGGTCCTCAAACTTTTTAAACAGGGGGCCAGTTCACTGTCCCTCAGACCGTTGGAGGGCCGGACTATAGTTTAAAAAAATTATGAACAAATTCCTATGAACACTGCACATATTTTATTTTGAAGTAAAAAAACAAAACGGGAACAAATACAATATTTGTATTTGCATGTGGCCCGCGGGCCGTAGTTTGAGGACCCCTGGTGTAGAAGATAGCAACATGCACTTTCTGGTGGATGGTATAATGACCCCTGAATATATTCAAGTCCGAATCCCTGGAACCTGTTGTTTTATATAGTAAAAAGGACTTTGTTGTTAAGATAAAGCTAAGGATCTTCTGATGGGGAGATGATCCTGGGTTATCCAGGTAGATCCAGTATAATGATAGAGTCCTTATCAAACAGAGGTAAGCTGATCAGAGGGAGAGAAAAAGATGTGAAAACAGAATAGAGAGGTTGGAATGATTCTTTGAAGATAGAAGAAGGGGCCACAAGCCACAAAATACAGGCATACCTCAGAAATATTGCAGGTTTGGTTCCAGGCCACTGCATTAAAGTGAGCATCACAATAAAGTGAGTCATAGTCTTTTTGCTGATGGAGGGCTTTGCCTTCAATTTGCAGCACCTGTGAAGCAATAAAATGAAGTATACCTGTATAGGCAGCCACCAGAAGCTGAAAAAGGCAAGGAATTGGATTCTCCCTCAGAGTTTCCAGAAGAAGCCGGCCCTGCCAGTACCTCCACTTTAGCCCAGCAAAACTGATTTTGCATTTCTAACCTCCAGAACTTTAAGAGAATAAAGTGTTTTAAGGCACTAGTTTGTGGTTATTGTTAACAGCCTCAATAGGAAAATAGGCTAAATATTTTCTTTGTTCCTTTGTCCCTCATTAACAGAGAGGGGGTAGACATGATGTTGCTGTTGCTGTTGCCACTCATTAAAACCTTATGTGCCAGACACAGTGTTATATATGCCATGGGCATTCATTTTACAGTTAAGGAAACAGGCATGTACAGGTGAAGTAAATTCCTTAAGATCACACAGGTAGTAAGTAGCGCCAGACTCCCATGATTTTAGTCAATTGGTTTTTATAGGGGGATTAGGGAAGGGTTCAGCTTGAATTTGTTAGCTATAGGAGTTAACTTATTTCTCTATCACTCTAGAAAACCAAGTTGAATATACTGAATGTTACATATACAGTTGTTATAACATTACTTGTAGAATTCAGCCAGTAATTTAGTAAGGAAATCATATGATACATAACCCCAAAAAATGAGAATTTTATGGGTGATAAATGCTGTGAAGAAAGTTAACACATTTAATTATTTATACTATAAACTATTCAATTAGTTTAAACTGAAAACACAAAAAAACCCCAGATTACCCATTTCTCCCCCCTCTTAAGGTTTTTTTTTTTTTAAAGATTCTGCTTGAGAGATCATATATTTGTCTTTCTTTCCCTGTCTTAATATAATGTATTTGTCTTTCTCTGTCTTAACATAATGTCCTTGAGATCCATCCATGTTGTTGCAAATACAAGATTTCATTCTTTTTTATGGACTAGGGGCCCAGTGCAGGAATTCATTGGTGCACTTGAAAGGAACTGTGTGGGCTGTGGTGGGCACAGGGGTGGGTCTCGGCCCATCCTCTGCATCCCCGCCTGGCCCATCCCACTATGGCCCCCAGTCCCCTGTCTGCCGGCAGCCCCGCTCCTGCTGCTGTCGCTCCTACGCACTAATGGCACCAGCCCCTCTCATATCCGCTGGCAGCGTGGAGTGATTGAGGCCGGTACCAGCAGCGGGTGTGAGCAGGGCCGGCACCATCAGTGGGTGCGAGCGGCAGCTGCTGCCCCAATCACCCATCATGAGCAGGGGGAGGTGGAGCAGCCCTGAGGGGTGATTGGGGCTGGCAGCCGCTGCTCACACCCGCTGATGGCGCCGAGCTATTGGGGCCGGTGCCGGGCACTGGCAGCAGGTGCGAGTGCCGAGTGGGACCGCGGCGTGTGGGAGCAAAGAATTTTCAGTAACCACCAGAGGCTTGCCCTGATGACAGCAACCAGTGCCCCGCCTTGGTCTGGTGCCACCGCTCACCTACTCCACCATTTCACCATGGCTGATGCCTGCCATGTTCCACGCTCTGCCGCCTGCTGCTGACACCCACCATGTTCTGTGTGCACCCCCTGGTGGTCAGCACACGTCATAACGACTGGTTGTTCAGTTATTTGGTTACACCTTTTCGGTCTATTTGCATGTTAGAGTTTTATATATATACTAGAGGCCCAGTGCACAAAATTCGTGCGGGGGGGGGGGTCCTCTCAGCCCAGCCCGCACCCTGTCCAATTGGGGATTCCTTGGGGGATGTCCGACTGCCGGTTTAGGCCTGATCCCTAAACTGGCAGTCGGACATCCCTCTTGCAATCTGGGACTGCTGGCTCCTAACTGCTCACATGCCTGCCTGATCACTCCTAACTTCCCTCCCCTGCTGGCCTGGTTGCCCCTAACTGTATCTACCTACCTGCCTGATCGCCCCCAACTGCCCTCCCCTGTTGACCTGATCTCTCCCCCAATGGCCTTTCCCTGCCAGCCTGATTTCACCCCCAACTGCCCTCCCCTGCTGGCCTGATCTCACCCCCAACTGCCCTCCCCTGCAGGCCTGATCTCGCCCCCAACTGCCCTCCTCTGCTGGCCAATTTGGTTCTGATTGGTTGGTTTCTATGCCAGTCAGCGTCAAAAGCTCCGCCTCCAAGGCAGCCATTGGCTCCCCACAGCACCGAGATTTGGTTCTGATTGGTTGGTTCCTATGCCAGTCAGTGTCAAAAGCTCTACCTCCTAGACAGCCATTGGTTTTTCACAGCACCCACATTTGGTTCTGATCGGTCGGTTTCTAAGCCAGTCAGCATCTCCAGGCCTATCTCTGGGACTGATCAGAGAGGTGGGGCTGAACAGCATCCTCCACGGAGGCCGGGAGAGAATGAAAGGCCCGGCTGCCGGCAAAGCCGGGAAAGAAAGAGGGAGAGAAAGAGAGAGGCAAGTACTGATCAACAGCTGCCACTGAGGCTGCGGATCAGACCCTGCCTCTCTCTCTGGGTCTCAGCCCCCTGGGCAGTCAGTGCTGGGTCACCAGGCTGCAGTGGGGCAGTCAGTGCTGGACTCCTGGGTTGGTCAGCCTTTGGTTGTGATCGGTTGTTACAACCCTGGGCTTTTATATATTAGGATGTGTGTATGTGTGTGTGTGAGAGAGATGGGGATTTAAGTATCTTGCTGGGGTAGATGGTAGTTTTTTTAATGTTTGAGGAACCTCCATATTCTTGTCAACACTTGTTATTTCTGGTTTTTATGTTAGTAACCATTCTAATAGTTATTAGGTGATACTTCATTGTGGTTTTGATTTGCATGTCCCTGATGATTAATGATGTTGAGCATCTTTTCATGTCTTCCTTGTCAAATATATAATTTGCAAATATGCTCTCCCAGTTAGTAGGTTGTCTTTTCATTTTGTTGATGTTTTCCTGAAGCATTTCAGTTTGATGTATATTTTTTACTTTTATATTTTGCTTTTGGTGTCAGATTCAAATAATTGTCACCAAGACCTATGTCAGGGAGCTTACCAGTAGCCTTTGTTTTTGATAACCCATTTTGTGTAAGGTGTAAAATGGTGCTCCAGTTTCATTCTTTTGTATGTGGCTGTTCAGTTTTTCTCAAAATCATTTATTGGAGGCACTCTTCTTTCCTCATTGTATGTTCTTGGCTTCTTTGTTGTAATTAATTGATCATCTATATATGGGCTTATTTCTTGGCTCTCTTGTTCCTTTGATGTCTATGCTTGTTTTTATGCCAGTAGCATACTGTTTTTATTACTATGGCTTTGTAATATAGTTTGAAATCAAAGAGTGTGAAGTCTTCAGCTTCGTTCTTTGTCCAGGTTGCTTTGGCTATTCAAGGTCTTTCATGGTTGCATACAAATTTCAGGATTGTTATGTTTTTGTGAAAAATGTCATTGAAATTTTGACAGGGATTGCATTGAATTTGTAGATTGTTCTGGATAGTATAGGCCAGTGGTTGGCAAACTGCAGCTCGCGAGCCACATGCGGCTCTTTGGCCCCTTGAGTGTGGCTCTTCCACAAAATACCACGTGTGTGCGTGCATGTACAGTGTGATCGAAACTTCGTGGCCCATGCGCAGAAGTCAGTACTTTGTGGAAGAGCCACACTCAAGGGGCCAAAGAGCTGCATATGGTTTGCGAGCTGCAGTTTCCTGAGCTGCAGTTTGCCGACCACTGGTATAGGCATTTAAACAATATTACTTTTTCCAATTCATGAGCATGGAATATCTTTCTGTTTATTTGAATCTTCTTCAATTTCTTTAATATCTTTTTCTTTTCAACATATAGGTCTTTCACTTTTGTTGTTAAATTTTTTTCTAGATATTTTATTTTTTATGCAATTGTAAATGATATTTTTTTCCCTTTTAGATAATTCATTAGAAATTTATTGATTTTTTACAGAGAGGAAGGGAGAGAGAGAGAGAGAGTTAGAAACATCGATGAGAGAGAAACATCGATCAGCTGCCTCCTGCACATCTCCCACTGGGGATGTGCCAGCAACCCAGGTACATGCCCTTGACCGGAATCGAACCTGAGACCTTTCGGTCTGCAGGCCGACGCTCTATCCACTGAGCCAAACCGGTTTCGGCTTTTTTCCCTTTTAGATAATTCATTAGAAATGTATAGAAATACAATAGATTTTTTGTGTATTGCTTTTGTATATTGCAACTTTACTGAATTTATTAGTCCTAGTAGTTTTTCATAGAGTCTTTAAGGTTTTTTATGCAAACTATTGTGTCAGCATGTAGTCACAGTTTTACTTGTTCCTTTCCAATTTGGATGCCCAATCACTCTGGCTAATACTTCCAATACTATCCTATATAATAAAAGGGTAATATGCAAATTGACCAAAAGGCAGAATGACCGGTCTCTATGACACACACTGACCACCAGGGGCAGATGCTCAACACAGGAGCTGCCCCCAGCCTGTAGGCCCCAATCATGGCCAACCTCTCAGTCCTTTCCCCTGGCTGGCATGCTCCAGTTCCCTGGTGGGGAACGGGGACCTGGGGATGGGTGGTGGCGGACGTGGGTGGCTCCAGGCCAAGGCCCCCACCCTGCTGGTCATCCCACACACAGAGGGCAACCGGTGGTGGTGTGGGGGCGGGGCTGGTGAGTGGGCGGAATGGCCGACCTCTTGGTCCCTCCCCCAGCCAGCAGACTCTGATTGCCTAATGGTGATCAGGGAACCAGGGGTGGGTGGTGGCAGGGGTGGGGCTGGCTGCCGGTAGCCAGGGAAGATAGCCCTGATCGCAGGCCAGGGCTAGGGACCATACCCGTGCATGAATTTTGTGCGCCGGTCCTTTAGTGTTGAATAAAAGTGATGAGAGTGGGTAGGTACCCTTGATCTTGATCTTAGACTCTAAGAGGAAAAGCTTTCAGGTTTTCACCATTGAGTATGGTGTTAGCTGTGGGTTTGTCATAAATGGTCTTTATTATGTTGAGGTACATTTCTTTTATACCTCTTTTGTTGAGAGTTTATATTATAAATGTAAGTTGAATATTGTCAAATGCCTCTTCTGCCTCTTTTGAGATTATCATATGGTTTTTAGCTTTTATTTTGTTAATTGGTTTGTATCACATTGGCTGATTTGTGGATGTTGAACCATCCTTTCATCCTTGGAATAAATGGCATTTGATTATGGTGTATGATCCTTTAAACCTGTTGTTGAATTTGGTTTGAGCATTTATGTTCATCATGGGTGTTGGCCTGTAATTTTCTTGTGGCATCCTTGTCTGGTTTTGATATTAGGGTACTGTCCGCCTTGTAAAGTGAGATTGAAGACTTCCCTCCTCTTTTATGTTTTGTTACGCTTTGAGTATTTGGTAGAATTCACCAGCGAAGCTGGTTGTACTAGACTTTTGTTTATTGGGAGGTTTTTGATTACTGATTGAATCTCCTTACACGTAATTGGTTGGTTTAGATTTTCTATTACATTTATGATTCGGTCTGAGTAGCTTGTATATTTCTAGGAATTTATCCATTTTAGATTGTCTAATTTGTTGATGGATAATTGTTCATAGTAGTCTATGATTTTATATTTCTGTGGTGTCAATTGTAACATCTTTTTCATTTCTGATTATATTTATTTGAGTTCTCTTTTTCTTGGTTTGTCAAGCTAAAGGTTCGTCCATTTTGTTTTTCTTTTACAAAGCACCACTTCTTAATTTTACCTCTTTAGTTTCATTTCTTTTTATTCTCTATTTCACTTATTTCTTCTCTAATCTTTATTTCTTTCCTTCTATTGACTTAGGGCTTTTTTAGGTCTAATTTAGTATGGAAACCATATAATCTAACAAATATGAATTTTATGGGTGATAAATGCTGTGAATAAAGTTAAAGCAGGCATAGCCATCTTCGACCTAACTTTATAGTACGCATCAGCAGAAACAGCATTCTTTTTTTCTGAGTATTTTCTATCAGAGGTTGGTTGAATCTGAGGATGTGGAACTCACAGACATGGAGGGCCGACTGTATAAATACTAGATTTTGCAGTAATGACTATCTTAAAATTTTTTTTAAAAAAATTGATTTCAGAGAGGGAGAGAGGGAGAGAGAGACAGAAACATCTGTGATGAGAGAGAATCATTGATCTGCTGCCTCCTGCATGACCCACACTGGGTAATCGGGCCTGCAACTCGGGCATGTGCCCTGACCAGGAATTGAAGCATGACCTCCTGGTTCATAGGTCGATGCTCAACCACTTAGCCACACTGGCCGGGCTCTATTGTTTTTTATAAAAGAACAATTCTTGGTCAGATGAGTATAGTTTACATACTAGTGAGGATTATAAGGCAAATGTGTAGATTTATTTTTATGCTGTTCATTTGTTAATAATGTTTACTATGCTTCCTGTCTTTAATAACATATTGATTATGGCTGTGATTTAAACAGTGCATGTCAATGAACTTGAATCATAATCTGAAATTGATAACATCATAATCACAATGGGGCAATGTGGTCAAAGTTGATGGACAAGTGCTTATGTGTTTGAGAGGTATTTGGAAGCTCTTATGTGGTTTTTAAGGGAGAATCTCTCTAAGTAATTATATTTATTGATTTAAAAAATTCCAAGAAATTGGAATTGATAAATTTTGGGCCAAATTTAGGTGAAATAATCAATGTCCAAAATAATTCTGTCTCAAATATTAAGCTATAGTTTGTTCGTTGGATTTTTCAGGAACTTTTCTGTTTGTGCTACAGACACTGTATTGGCATCAGGTTCTATTTTTGTATTTAAGGAATTTAATGGCACACTATATCCTCTCAGGCTCATGGATGTCCCCTTCTCTTATTTAAGCATCTTCCAGTTGTGTTTTCTTGCATTTCAGTGAGAAGCAATTCCACTCTCCTCCCAGTTTATTGTTGGCCATGTAATTTTGTTTATGATGTTTTTGTTGCTGGTGGTTTTTCTCTTACTCTGTACTCTGAATCAGGAAGTCCATCTCCTTTTCTATTTATGGTAATTACTAGAGAGCATTTTATTTTGGCTCTCGGGGAGTGCCTGCTGTGTGTTTCTTTGTGTGGGCATGTATGTTAAAATTGGAAAGAGTTTTCTTTGAGGTCAGGGCTTTTGTAAACTGCTCTGAAAAGTTTGTCACACCCCAATTGGCTATTAAATTTTTTTTGTTTTGTATAGAATCCCTTCCTCTTCCCTGCCCCCTCCATCCTGTTTTCCCCTTTTAAGCATTTCTCCATCGATTTTAAGGATGAAATCCATTTGTTGCATCTATTTTCTCTGGTGTGTGGAGTGGAGGTCTTTTTGAGCTGCTACCTTTACCACCCGGGAATGTTGGGAATAAAAAGGGAGCAAGCAGGCAAACCCAGTCTCGAAGTATTATAGAAGTTCACTTATCTGGGAACAAAAATGGATTTATATGTTAAAGTGGGTGGGAGATTTCACAGTGTAGAGCCTGAGAGCCCCTGCTCTGATGGCACAAGAAGAGGAAGGAAAACTTTGGCTGTGTTAATTCTATAGGAACTTGAGTTTTGGGTAAATGAGAAGAACTCAAAGAACCTATAAAGCAGTGGTTATTAACCTGTGGGTCGCGACCCCTTTGGGGGTCGAACGACCCTTTTACAGGGGTCACCTAAGACCATCGGAAAACACATATATAATTACATATTGTTTTTGTGATTAATCACTATGCTTTAATTATGTTCAATTTGTAACAATGAAATTGGGGGTCACCACAACATGAGGAACTGTATTAAAGGGTCGCGGCATTAGGAAGGTTGAGAACCACTGCAAAGTGTTAGGGTCACCAAAGGAGGAACGCATAAGGCCAAAAAGGGTGAAGAATTATGAATTTACTAGATGCACGAAATTTGTGCAAGGGCCTTGGCCCTGGCCCCTGCCCGCTGCTGCCATGGCTGGGGACCTCTGCTGCGCCCTCTTTGTCCGGAAGAAAGGACGCCCGGTCTGATTAGCATATTACACTTTTATTATTATAGATTACATCATCTGGGTACCAGATGGGCTGAGCCCCCAAATGGCACCAGCTCCCAAAGAGGGGGAGTCAGAGGGTTTTAAAGGACTCTAGGCGGGCTTTTTCTGGGCAGAGAATTCTCTGTGCAGGTCTGGATTCTGGGAAACTCCAGAGGGGAGAGATAATGGTCTTAGCAAGTGGAATGTGTTCTAAGCAACTGGAATGTCCATTGTGAGGTAGCCTAAAGGTGAGTTCCCAGGGGAGGGGTATCAATTCAATTATTTGATCAGACCCAACATAAAGGGTTTTTCCCCCTCTTAGTTCTCAATAATGGGACATTGGGTCAAACATGGCCTGCCTTTCCCTCCTGGTATAATTAATCTAGCGAGCAATCATATCCTATTTTCCCATACATGTACCGAGACATTATTCTACTTATTTATTATTGGCAAATATGAACTTCTCTCTGACTCATAGATATGAGGGTTTTCCTTATTCAGCTTGAGGTACAGAAGCTTTGAGTAGTTTATAGCAGTTGGATTCAATTCCTTGAAGCGAGTAAGTGCTTGTTTTATGTTTCAGGGAAAGAAAGCTTTGGTAACAGCTAAAACTCTTTGTTTTTCTCGATATTAGAGAATTAATGTCAAGAAAATAAAAAGTGTAGTAAGACAATCTGTGTGCTCTATTGAAATACTTAACTGTTTTCATTAGTTATATGGATTTCCTTCTTCTTCTTCTTTTTTTTTTTTTTAAGATTCATTCCCTCAACAGTTACTTACTAAGCTCCTGATGTGTACCAGACTTGATGTTAGGGAGGTTTCTGGATTTAATTGTGATGCAGTCAGACTGGTTCTCTCAAGGGTGAGAGAATCACTAGGTGGAGGTCAGGACTCAGTTCTGGAGCCATGATTCTGAGTTTATCAAAATCTCGGGGCACAGGCCACACCCATGACCAGTTCAGTCAGGTGGTTGTGAGGGCTGCATTTGATAAAGCTTCCCAGGGGATTTCCAGGGTAGCCACACTTGACAACTTTAGAGTAGTGTTTCTAGTGCTGCTCAAACTTGAATTCGAATCCCCAGCAATGGATATGAGAAGTACTTGTTATGCAGATAGGAATACGGGTGTCTGGTTATATTAGTGAAGAATATTGTAAGGAGAGAGAATCTTTACTTCAGGAGGTCAGGGTTTGCTAAAGAAGAAATTCGAGGAGAAAGCACAACATAGGTATGACAGAGGAGTGTCACTCCCACCTAGGTGGGTAAAGTGAAAATGTTGATTACTTGGTGGGAATGCTTTTCTGTGTTCTTTCTCCAAGTCTTAGGGTTTACTTCTTTGGGCTTTGTATTGCTCTGCCCTTTTTGGTCCTGCCAGTAGCAGGCAACCAGAAGTAGCTGCTCTAGATCCTTTATGGAGGGGTTGGAGAGAAAACAGGTTGTAGTTTGTCTCACCTCCACACAAATCTTTGAGATTTGTGACCACTCAAAAACTTGTTTGCATAGCCACAGTGTTGCCCACAGGGTATCTTGTGAACATATTTTGACTACCTGTGAGAGTGGGTTTAAGGCCAGTGTGTTCTCAGTCATCCCCCTCTGTCATTTTTCTTACTTACACGTGAAGCCTACATATAAGAAGGGGTGTCTGTGTTTAGTGTGTGTGTGTGTGTGTGTGTGTGTGTGTGTGTGTGTGACAGACAGAAATTGAGTTGATTTATGACTTCACTTGGTCAAATAGAACTTCTTACCAGCAGCAACTGATGGGCAGCATCGCCTATGTTGAGCAGTGGATTGGATTCCTACAGCCTCCATTGCCACATCTTTGACACTCCATCACTTGTCAGTTTGGTCTGCAGTGTCAAATGTAGATTTTTATAGACTGACTTGTGAGTAAGTGACACATTCCTTTTATTCCTTCCAAATTCAGCCCTCTCCCTTCATTCATTCTTTATTTTTAAGCATCATTTTTCCTAAGACTCAATCTTAGCCATAATCTTACTTTTTGAGGTCAGCTAGCCCTTCCCTGACTTCAGGCCTACCTTGTAAATAAATAGGAAAACTTTTTTTTTTCCCCTTCAATAAATTAGGGTACATAGAGTTTGATTCTAGACTTGATTTTTAAACTACTGGTTATATTCACATCTCTAGCTCTGACACATGGCCTGAACTCTGACATCTCCTGTAGGGTCTGTGTAGGTAGCTCAAACTCAGCACATCCATAAACTAAACAATTGGTTCCCCCTTTCTTCTCTCTGCTCCAAAGTGCTCTTTTCAGAAGCACCCTCCTTTTTCCCAGAGGTGGCTCCATTTAGTGAGATGAAATTTTTTGGAGTTATCTGACTCTTCTTCATACCTTCCACTTCAGCAATCAGTTGGCTCAGCCTTCTTAAAGTTTCTAGAATGTAACCAGTTGTCATACTTTCTTGTTACCAACCTTGTCCTCACCTCTGGTGTAGGCACTTGCCACAAGGTTCTCTGCTTCTCTTCCCTCCTCCCCCCAAAAGATTTCATCCTCCACATAGCCTGTGGGAGCTTTAAAATGTAAATTAAATTCTGTTACTTCTTTGCTCGGGACTCTCCAGTGGTTCCCCAGTTAGAGTAAAATTGTCATCTCCCCAATTCTGCTTTGTTCTTTCACACACACTGCCTGAAGTGTGAATGGTGAACTTCTGCTTACATCCACTGTGTTCATAACATACATTTTGTTTCTGTGCCATTGTGAAATGTCAACATAGGAAGAATCATAACTTTGCTTCTAGATAGCCCTATTTGCTTCCCCTAACAGCTTTGTTTTAAGATGGGATATACATATTCCACAACACTTTTTCAGGGTGGGGTGTCAGTCTTCATGACTTTGGTGGGAGCTTTGTCAGTCCATAGGCAAACACCAGTCTTTTCATTGAACCCACACACTGGTACATCAGGCTTTACAGAGCTAACTGACTGCAGGAAATGTCACCCTGCATGAAAGAAGAACTATTAGAACTGGCTTGGATGCAGGAACCAGTGAAGATTTTCAGTTTTGTTCAGGTAGCAGTTTGTGATCTCTGCAAACTATTGTGAAACAGTGATATAGATAAATCTTGCCTTTGGACTATGAATAGATTAACTTGTAGGAAATATCAGTTTGAATACAATTGGTATCTTGTACTAACAGTCCTGGTCACAGAGTCATGCATTCTGTGCAATATAAAACCAAGAGCTGTGAGTAAACACTGAAACTGGTAAATTGAGCACAATTGACTGTTTATGTATTTCTTGGTACCAAAGTATTGATAAGAAAAAGAGAATTGAGAAATGGACTTGATGCATGTCTATTGAGGAACTCTGTCCTTTATTTACTTTTGGATTACTTTTGAAGTCATGATCAATATTTAGTTAATAAACACCAGTAGTCCTGTTTCCTTGTATTTGTTTTGAGATGGGGATACAAAGATGAGAGCTGTTGTCTCTACTTGAGATGCTCACGCCTTGTCAGTTAGGGTTGTTGGTCAATGCAGGGGAAATTAAGTGCCTTAATTATAAGAGTTTTTGTAGGTCCTATAGTAGCCATAGGGAACCACGGAAGGCTTAATGAGTAGGGGAAGGAGTGACATGGAATGATGGTTTTAGGAAGTAATTCTGTTGCAGTGTGGTTGTGTTTTTAGAATTTAGAGAAACAATGTGGGAAGGATGTTTGGAATAGGAATTGGTTGGTGGCAGTCATTTTGGAAGTTTCTTCTGTAAGATAGGAGATGAGAGCCTGTTCTATTTCTTTCTCCAAGGACTAGAGAGACAGGCAACATTACCTAATTTAGAGAGTGAATGTGAACAGTGAGAAAGGAGGTGCCAGTCTTATTCAGGATTCCAAACCATTGGTGCCAGGAGGGTGCAGTAGGGTAAATTGAGATAGAGTCACACAAGGAGGTGGGGGAGAGGAAGGAGGAGATTGTCAAGAAAATGACAATGGGTATTTTGATCATAATTAGAGATAGGGAAGGGAAGAAAGTGGTGGGGTAGAGGGAACAGGAAAACCAGGGAAGAGTCAGGCTGCCAATAAAAAGCTCACATTCGACTTGGTGATTATGTTTTTCATGGCAGTGAGAATGGTTTTCATGGAAAGGAGATGGAAGTCACTTCCCTTGCAAGGCTGGTGTACACTTGTGGTTCTCAAGGTGTGGTCTCAGGAACCGTATCACCTGGGAGAAACTCAATTCACGGTTTATCCTGTAGGTGTTTCTCAGGAGTGGATAAATTGTCAACCACTCCCTGAGGTTGTTTTGCACTTGAAGAAACAATTCTAGAACTAGATCTTGAAGCCACTGTTCTCTTTACACTTTCCACATGCTTATAAGTGTTCACTCGTAGGAAATGTTTTTGAATGCCTACTGTGTGCTGTATGTATTAGAGGAAAAAAAGGTGAATAAGTCAGATGGCAGGTACTCTAGAGCAGGGGTGGGGAATGGTTTTTCAGCCGAGGACCATTTGGGTATTTTAACATCATTCATGGGTCATACAAAATTATCAACCTAAAAATTAGCCTGCTATATTTGGTCAAACATTTAATTAACTCACTGCTAGTGCCTTGGCTGGGCCAGAGCAAATGATTTCTCATGCCTCATATGGCCTGCCGGGTGGACATTCCCCACACCTCTTTTAGAGCCACACACTAGTCAGGATGCTAGGCAGTTCTGCGCCAGCATCTCAGGTTCATCACTTAGACATGTTTGTGTGATCATTCTTCATAGTTCCAAAATGTAGAGACTTTGTATAAGAAACAAGTAGCATGTGGCCTGCTACACAATGATCTACATTTGTCATAAGTGGAAAGTGCTGTTTGGAGGGGGAAAAGGCATTAAAATTGTTCTGGAGACCCACGCCTGTAATGACAGGGTGCAAACCAATCCCAGGGTGGTCCTTAACTCTGGGGAGGGCTGGAGGATATGAGAAAATTGAGTAAGGGGTATCAGAACAAAGTGGCACGATGTCAGTTTGTGTTAAGTCCAAGGACAAGGTTTATTTGTATACTTTAACTTGAAAATCGTCATTAAATGGCCAAAAATAAAACTAATGGTTTATAATGTAGCATGACCATATAGCTAGTCCCTTGGGAATGTATACACACTTATTTCCTGGTTGGGGGTTAGTGCTGAACCACAAAAGCAAGTAAGACAGTTAGCTCTTAATTGAGCTCATAAATTGACCCCAGCAGTGTCCTGGGGTCTGGGGGAAGAAACAGAAGTGCAAAAATCGCCCAAATCCTTTGCCATGGCTAACAGGCCCATGACCTTGAGTGGCCTGGCAGGAGGTGGGGCAGCAATCAATCTCAGTGGTTTGGGTCACCCTGCTAGTAGGGCTGGCTTTTGTCTGGTTGTAATCCTGGAGGATTTATTTTGTAGGGGATTCCTTAGAAAATAATTTGAAGGCATACTAAAACAGTGTATGTCTTAGGGGCTTACTTGTAGAGTGAAGAATCTTATGCTGCATTCTCAGAATTTCATATTGCCTGCAAAATTGAGAGGTCAGGTGTAGCAGAGGACTGGAGTCACTTTGCTGAGCGTGGTATGGTTGAATATATGTTTTCAAATAGTTTTTTTTTTTTTTTACCTGCTTTAGACTCTGATTTTCTTGTTTAAGGTATTCAGCTATTCCAGAATTTTCCTGCTAACCTGAGTGGGGCATAAAGGTAGTCCAAATTTTGAAGAATCTCAGGCACATAATTAAATGCATTGGCAAGTAACACATAGTCAATTGAAACTATCCAAACTAAATACAAATATATGCTCTAGGACATATTTGTCCAATAGAGTTTTATGGGATGGTGGAAACATTCTGGGAGACATGGGCTATTGAGCTCTTGAAATGTGTCCAGTACAAGGTAAGGAACTTAATTTTTAAGTTAATTGCAAATAGCCACATGTGGCTAGTGGCTACTCTGTTGTTTAGTGCATCTCAGAATATACTTTTTGGGGGTATTCTGATGAACATAAAAAAGGATTCAAAGATCCAAATTACTTAGAATTTCTTTAAGAACCTACTTGTTAATAATTTATTCCCAAATGAAGTTGTAGGGTGGTCACATGTTGGAATTGCTGATACTGAATCGTCCCTTATTAAGATTTTCTCCCCCCTATTCCCTCCACTGATAGTAGATTGTCAATCCAGATTTCTACTGGAATCTTGGAGATAATCCTGAGGTAGATCTTGGGTCTTTTTTGAGACAACACACTGTCAGACGAAGAGCTGCAGGAGGGCTGAACGCTGTATTGCGTGGCCCTCACTACTGTTCCCTGACTGCACCATTTAACCGGGAAGTGGGAATGTTGCAGCCCATGCTGCTGCTGCCTTGACAACGGCAATGTCTGACATGCTCAGACGCAAAAGAGCTGACTTGGCAGCTGCCCAGCAGATTTTTATAAAGGCTCAGTTGGTGGCCGGAGATTCAGGCTGTCAGAGTTGTGTTATGCAATAAATCGTTTTCAGCAGAAGTTCTTAATCCAATTTCAACTGTAGCCTATTTTTTTTTAAATAGGCGGTAATCAAAGATAAGTACACATTATTTAGTGGGAGTTTGGAAGAAGTAAAACTCTCCTTGCGTAAGCATTTTCAGACCGTTTATTTTATCCTGGGAAGCATGTCTGTCTGAGGAAATTTGCTGCTTGAAGTGCTTTTAATTTAGAATGTATCATTCACAAGTTCATAGGTTAGTGGTTTCCTGGCCACTTATCTTATTTCTAGGTGTGAGTATTCCCCCGATTTTTCTATGATGTTTGAGTATTGACAGTTGAACCATTTTATGGAAGTTAGAAAAATGGGTTATCATTGAGTCGACTGGAGAGATTCCCAGTGGAGAAAATACTATGTTGTTAAAAGGGAAGAAACAACAGTTTTAGTCTAAGTCTAAGGTGAACTGCCCACATTTTTCTCTAATATTCTCCCTCTCTTCTCCTTATTTATTTGGCTCTGTAAATCCTTGTTCATATTGAATCCATGCCATGAATCAACTCTACATCCTTTTTTTGGATGCTTTCATTTCTCTCTCCTCAAACTGTTGATGGAAGTGATCTGCATTTCAGACAGCAACAAATTGTATTATACAGGATGATTTAACAATAGGCTTATGCGAACATGTTTTGAAAGTAAAAGACACTCATGCAGAGGTTTACAGTAATTTTCCCTGAAGGAAGTCAGTTTTTTCTCTCCATCTTTCTCATGGACCCAGTCTTTCAAATTTTGTTTTCTTATCAATCAGCTCTGTGCAGCTGTCAGTCATACCCATGGCCCTCCTCCCCAAGATGTGGCATTTCATGTTAATCCATATTAGGGTAGGGGGATGCTCATTGGAATTGGGCATTGCACTTCATTTTCTTTTTAAAAGGAGTGGAAAGTCACAGATCTCTCTGCTCTCAGAGTCGTGGCAAGGTGGGTAGAAATAGGACATATGCACGTGGGGTTTTGGTAACTCATTCAGTGGCTCCTATAACTCACTGTTACTTGTCGTGGCACTTGTATGAATGTTAATAAAGAGGTTGCATGTTAAGGAGAAAGTCTTCTGACTGTGAACCCGAACATCCTCTTCCTTCCAACCGCCATACCCCAGCCACTCCCCCATTTACTTGTTTTTATAAGAGGCAATGGCGAACATTTGATGCTGTGGCTCCTCCATAGAAGCAGCAGCATTTTCTGTGGAACGTACTGCCATCTGTGACTGTGCCTGCCCCTGTGCTCCTCCATCCCTCTCTATAATAAGCAGGTTGACATTTAAAACATTGGTATGAGGTTCTGGATTTCAATTTAAAACACAGGTGTGTATCACACTTCAATCCTTGTACATATGTTTTGGATTTTGCCTTTATTTTTATTTGGTGATTTGATTAAAAATTATTTCTGGCCCTGGCCATTGTGGCTCAGGTTGGATGTTGTCCTGTGCACCAAAAGGTTGCTGGTTCCATTCCCAGTCGGTCAGAGCATGTGCCCCGGTTGTGGGCTCCATCCCCAGAAGGAGTGTGCAGGAGGCAGCCAATCAGTGTTTTGTGGTCACATAGATGTTTCCCTCCCGTCCTCTCCCTCCCCCCCACCTCTAAAAATAAATACAACATCTTTTTTAAAAAGTGATCTATATGGTTTTGTAGACATTTCTTTAATGGATTTAGATCTGCTGGAAAGGACCTAGTACCACTGGTTGACCTGAGTCCCAGTTTCCACCAATTGTCCTACATCATTATTAACAGTGCTCTCAGTTGGGATGATAAATTACTTGGTCACTCTAACTGTGATGGATGAGCCTCTATGCAGTTTACTCACAAGTGATTGGAAATTAACTATCTTCCTTTGGGCTCCATTTAATTTAAAAATAGTTGTAATTGTTGGAAAGCTAAAAATAATTGATCAGAAATGTGCTTCTCTCTAACCCATGCCTTTTAATCATTGTTTTCCCTTTCCTAAATCAAGATGTCCTGAATTTGAAACCGTAATAAAAACTCACATATGGACAAAATTGCATAAGGATTCTTTGAATGATGTCCTTAGAATTGATATTCTATTACACAAGATTGTTGGACAGGCCAGTGAGATAAGATCCCTCCCCTTTCTTTTCCCTCCCCTCTTTATTTGCTAGTCTGTAGCTAGAGCTGTTGCTCTTGAGTTGTTCTGTTTTTCATATAACATTTTCATTCACCTCTTGAAATTAGCAATAATTTTGCTTTCATTTAGGAGTCAATGTGAGTTACACATTTGACGTTTCCTCTTTAATAACAAATTTCTGAGTTTTAAAATTTGCTTCCTGATCTGACACCTGCTGAACCGTCCGACTACCTGATAGCACCAGCTCCTGTTTACATACCCAGCTGTGGGACTTTTGGGCAAGACAATGAAACGCACCTCTAAAAAATAACTAAGGGCTTCATGATTACTTCCTTTCCCACCACTTTGAACTAAAGGGGAGGAAGCAGTGGTGTGGACCTTGCACTCAGGTCTGAGCAGAGTGTTCCATCCTTGTTAGTGCTGATCCCACTGCCTAGCATGCAGTGAGCTTCCAGCAGAGGTATGCTATGATTAGCATCATTATCACTTTTTATATGCTTCCCTTAGGTCTCTAAGGGCATCGTCCTCTGCCCTGTGCCTGTTTGGTAAGTTTGATTGACCTGGTGTCCCTGTTTTTTATTGTATTTGAGTCCTCTGAAGATATTTTATTTTATTTTTTTAAAAATTGTTTTATTGTTTAAAGTATTACAAAGAGTATTACATATGTCTCCTTTTTTCCCCCGCCCTTGACAATCCCCTGGCCTCCCCTACCCCCCAGTGTCTTATGTCCATTGGTTATGCTTATATGCATGCATACAAGTCCTTTGGTTGATCCCCTGCCCCCCAACCCTCCCCGGCCTTCCCGCTGTAGTTGGACAGTCTGTTCGAGGCTGCTCTGCCTCTGTATCTATTTTTGTTCATAAATTTATAATGGTCTTTATTATCCATAAATGAGTGAGATCATGTGGTATTTTTCTTTCATTGACTAACTGGCTTATTTAACTTAGCATAATGCTCTCCAGTTCCATCCATGCTGTTGCAAATGGTAAGAATTCCTTCTTTTTTACAGCAGCATAGTATTCCATCGTGTAGATGTACCACCGTTTTCTAATCCATTCATCTGCTGATGGGCACTTAGGCTGTTTCCAAATCTTTGCTATGGTAAAGTGTGCTGCTATAAACATAGGGATGCACTATCCTTTCTGATTGGTGTTTCTGGTTTCTTGGGATATATTCCTAGAAGTGGGATTACTCTGTCAAATGGGAGTTCCATTTTAACTTTTTGAGGAAACTCCATATTGTTTTTCACAGTGGCTGCACCAGTCTGCATTCCCACCAGCAGTGCAGGATTGTTCCTTTTTCTCCACATCCTCGCCAGTACTTGTGTGTTGATTTGTTGATGATAGCCATTCTGACAGGTGTGAGATGGTAGCTCATTGTTGTTTTGATTTGCATCTCTTGGATGATTAGTGACTTTGAGCATGTTTTGATATGTCTCTTGGCCTTCCTTATGTCCTCTTTCGAAAAATGTCTATTTAGGTCCTTTGCCCATTTTTTGATTGGGTTGTTTATCTTCCTTTTGTTAAGCTGTGTGGAGATTAAACCCTTATCTGAAATAGCATTGGCAAATATGTTATCCCATGGAGTTGGCTTTCTTGTTGTTTTGTTGATTTCTTTTGCTGTGCAGAAGCTTTTTATTTTGATGTAGTCCCATTTGTTTATTTTCTCCTTAGTCTCCGTTGCCCTAGGACAGTGATGGCAAACCTTTTGAGCTCGGCGTGTCAGCATTTTGAAAAACCCTAACTTAACTCTGGGGCTGTGTCACATATAGAAATTTTTTGATATTTGCAACCATAGTAAAACAAAGACTTATATTTTTGATATTTATTTTATATATTTAAATGCCATTTAACAAAGAAAAATCAACCAAAAAAATGAGTTCATGTGTCTCCTCTGACACACGTGTCATAGGTTCGCCATCACTGCCCTAGGAGCTGTGCTGGTAAAGATTTTGCTACGACATATGTCTAATATTTTGCTGCCTATGGAGTCTTGTAGGATTTTTATGGTTTCCCGTCTTACATTCAAGTCCTTTAGCCATTTTGAGTTTGTTTTTGTGTATGGTGTAAGTGGTGATCTAGTTTCATTTTTTTGCATGATCTGGCCAAATTTCCCAGCACCATTTATTAAAGAGACTGTCTTGACTCCATTGTATGCTCTTGCCTCCTTTGTCACCTATTAATTGAGCATAATGGCTTGGGTCAATTTCTGGGTTCTCTGTTCTGTTTCATTGGTCTATATGTCTGTTCTTGTGCCAGTACCAGGCAGTTTGGAGAACCATGGTTTGATAATATAGCTTAATATCTGGTATTGTGATCCCATCTACTTTGTTCTTTCTCAGGATTGCTGTGGCTATTCGGGGTCTTTTTTTTTATTCCAGATTAATTTTTGGAGAGTTTGTTCTAGATTTTTGAAATATGCCGTTGGTATTTTAATGGGATTGCATTGAATTTGTAGATTGCTTTGGGTAGTATGGATATTTTTATGATGTTGATTCTACCAATCTATGAACATGGTATGTTTTTCCATTTGTTTATGTCTTCTTCTATGTCTTTTTTCAATGTCCTGTAGTTTTCCGAGTACAGGTCTTTTACCTCCTTAGTTAAGTTTATTCCTAGGTATCTTATTTTTTTGGTGCAATGGTAAATGGGATTGTTTTTTAGTTTCTCTTTCTGTGAGTTCATTATTAGAGTATAAAAAGGCCATAGATTTCTGGGTGTTAATTTTGTATCCGGCTACATTGCCGAATTCATTTATTAGGTCTAGTAGTTTTTTGATGGAATCTTTGGGGTTTTCTATGTACAGTATCATGTCATCTGCGAATAAGGACAGTTTTACTTCTTTTCCAATGTGGATGCCTTTTATTTCTTCTTGTCTGATCGCTATAGCTAGCACTTCAAGTACTCTATTGAACAGGAGTGGTGAAAGTGGGCATCCCCGTCTTGTTCATGTTCTTTGGGGCTGGTTTAAGACCCCTCTCTACTGTTCTGCCTGGCATGTCTGTTTCCTGTCAGACAGTCAGCACAATGTTGATGTTCCCAGTGATCCACTGCTCCTCTGTGTCATAGGCCACAACTTTGGTTTCAAGCAGGCAGGATCACTCTGCTCACTTTGTTTCTCTGCCTGCCTTCAGTTGTATTTACACAAGCCTGTATTTCTGACACAGCCCCTGGGCGGTGGTGTTTCTGTATTAGTTTCCAGGACCAAATGGCCCCTCAATCCAGTCCCCCAGGACTCTCTGGGGGTGTTTAGACTCTTCTTTCCCCTGCCACACTCAAGACTGTATTGGAGGGATGGACTGTCCCAGACCCAGTTTCCTGCTCATGTCTCCCTATTCTGCTCCCCAGTTGCCACAAAAACCACCTTCCTCGGCAGTCTTGGTGAGTTTTTTTAATTGAAAGATCCTAAGCACTGGGTTTAGCAAGTAAAAGCAAGGAAGTCATAAAGACAAAGCAACCGCCGCTGCCTCGTGTCTTTCTCCCCCGGCATTTCGCAGCCAGTGTAGAACTTCAGGCTGCCTTGGCTGCCTTTATGGGCACAGTCTCCCACGGCTGTGGGCTTAGCTCTAGAGTCCCCCATTGACAGCAGCCCTGTGGACCCCCTTCCACATTCAAGGGCTACCCTGACCCTAAGGGCCGAGGATTTGGTGCAGTGCAGTCTCCCTCTGAGATTCTAGTCCCGACTGTGCGCATTTCTCTTTCCAGCCTCTATCCCAGATCCCAGCTCTCTCCAGACGATCTCTGACCTTTCCATTCACGGATTGCCTCACCAGCTGTGTTTAACTCGTCAGTTCCAGGTGGATGTTATTTGATTCAGCTGTTTCTTCTATCTGCTCTGTGAGAAGGCGCAGGACCGTTTGCCTATTCGGCTGCCACCTTGTCTCCCCCTGGACAAACTTTAGGTGCCCGCGGCCGGGTAGGCTGGAGTCTTGGTGTTCGTGGGTTCGCAGCTGAGGCAGCTGGTCCCTGGGCGTCGTGGTTGTAGGGTCCCGGGAGGTATCCGAGGTTTCCCGGGGAAGGTAAGGCTGGGCTTCTGATCTCACCCCCTCTCCCCTTCAAGGTGGTGTTGTCTCTGCGGCAGAGCTGGCTGCTCCGGGAGAGATCTCAGCAGTAGTAGAGGGTGCCTGGCCAGGGGAGCCTGGTCCGCCAGTCCCAGACAGTCCTGTGGAATATAACTGTCCCTCACTCACAAATACACACACACTCCCTGCATGTCCACACACTCTCCCTTCGCTCTCTCACTCACTTACGGTATATTGTTGATTGTCGTCCTGTTGTCTGCCATCTTGGATCTCTGATTTTTTCTTTTCTTTATTTTTCCCTCCCTCCTGTCAACAGAGCCAAATATTTTTATTTATGTCAGTGTATGTAAAGCATTTGCTTTAGGCCATGGCTGGGTCATCCACTGGGTAAAAATAGGTGGGCACAGTAGTTCAGTATGTTGTCCTGATAGCCTAAGGTTTCAGATTCGATCCCCAGTCCGGGTACATACAAGAATCATAAATGAATGCATGAATAAGTAGAACAACAAATCAATGTTTCTCTCCCCCTCTCTCTCCCTCTCCCTTTCTATCCTGTCTCTAATATATTAAACAACAACAACGACAATGCAAAAAACATTTGCTTTGTTGTTGGGGAAATATAAGTAAGAAATTGTGGGGTGAGAGTAAGGAAAGGGGGTACATTTTCTGGGAGCTTGATTTGTGCATCCTCAATTTATGATGGTCTGGTAGAATAGAGCAGTGGTTGCCAACCTTTCGGACCTCACGGACGACGGACCACTCGTTGGCGACCGCTGCTCCAAAGGTTTCCTTAAAACCAATGGTTGCCAACCTTTCGGACTTCACTGAACACCAGTGTTCCTGGACTGCTGGTTGATGACCGCTGGCCTAGAGGTCTTATTGAAACCCCAAATGGCAATAGCTGTTTTTAAGTCTTTAATGAAATTCATGAGAACTGGCACTCTCTGGGCAAAGTGAATTTGCATCATAATAAAGCTGCTGGATTCTGATACCAATGGCTACATGTCCTCCTATATGTTCCTTTATTAAGCTGACCAGTAAACTAGAATGGACAGGGTGCTAGGTTTGTGGGAGCATTCTGGAGGTGGCCAAAAAAGGATCTCTCTCTGTCTCTTTAGTGCTGCACTGTCAAATCCTGATGATTCTACCTGAGGAAAGGGAGGGCCAGTTCCTGGAACATCAAACAGAATAATTAGGATTTTTGAATACTGAGGCATGAATTGATTTGAAAATAGTGATTTGGGAATGAATGATTGAACATAAGAGAGTGGGGAGGGTATAGTGAGAGAATGCTGAGAGATACAGAGGAAAAGGAGCCTGGACAGATATGTGGTGAGGGAGGTAGGGAGAGGAAGAGAAATACTTAGTGACCACTTAGGCTATCGGGTATGTTTTAGGGCAAGCATGTCAAATTGAAAAGGCTAACACGGGCCAAAGAAACAAGGTTTAAGTTTATGTGAGCCTCAAAAAAGCAAAAGCTTCAATTTTCATAGAAATGTAGGTGTATTTCGATAAAGACACGCTGAATACAAAGGGCTGAAATAAATGAGTAATCGTTAACATAAAATAATAGGACATTTTAATAAAAATATTTTTACTGAACAGTAACTTACCAGACACTGAATAACTGCACAAATTAATAAGCGTAACGCAAATAAACCTATTTTTCTTGTTTTCTAAAAGCAAAATATTTCCTGTTGTGCACACCAAACAAGTCAGTCCAAGTATAATGACTTGGCAATCAGCTGCTAAAATATTCACTGCTAGTATTAGTAGAGAGAAATGGTGCGTCTGCATGTAAGGCATGTAAGGGAAATGAATGCAACACAATTATAGTAATCAGTCATTAGTGAATGTTGTAGTTCGTTATTAATAACTAGAGGCCTGGTGCATGAAAATCATACATTCGGGGGGTCCCTCAGCCTGGTCTGCACCCTCTCGCAGTCTGGGAGCCCTCGGGGGATGTCAGACTGATGGCTTAGGCCGAGGAGCGGGCCTAAGCCAGCAGTCAGGCATCCTTAGTGCTGCCGCAGAGGCGGGAGAGGCTCCCGCCACCGTCACTGCACTCGCCAGCCATGAGCCCAGCTTCTGGCTGAGCGGAGCTCTACCTGTGGGAGCCCACTAACCACCAGGGGGCAGCTCCTGCATTGAGTGTCTGCCCCCTGGTGGTCAGTGCACGTCATAGCAACCTGTCGTTCAGCTGTTCGGTCAATTTGCATATTAGCCTTTTATTATATAGGATTATGTGTAACAGGATATTATAAAAATTTAGTTACGAAAATTGTTTATTAAAATGTTTCTCACATACCCGTTAATTGGCTGGGCCACAAAAATATCCATTGTGGGCTGCATACAGCCTGTGGGCCGCGAGTTTGACATGCTTGTTTTAGGGGCTGGGATAACAGTGGTGAACAGCAAAAACAATTTCCTGACCCCATGCAGACATTGTTTAAATGACTGATTAAATAAGACAACTATTGAAAAAGGGAAAATAAAAAGGAAGCCCTTTAGTTAGAGGTCATATAAACTCGTAGAGAGGTGTTTGTAATTCGTGTTGCCTGATCTTTAATGATAGTTATGATGTTGGGACTTTTTTTTAGAGTACTCAGTGATTGGCTGTTCTGAATAGCAGAGTGAGTATTAGACTCTTTCTGGCCTTCCATGACACCCAACTTGGAGAGTGCTATGCTGCCTCATGGTTGGGCACACACCTTTGATTTCCACATCTCCATTCCACTAGGTAGGGGATCCACCACCGTGGTCTGCAAGCTGAGTGTAGGGTGATTCATCATGACTCTGCAGCTGTGAAAGGCAGTTTAATTTCTGAGTTATTGCCTACCTATTGAACTTTTGGAAGCAGAACAGAGTCACCCGTTAGGTTTGTGTCTTGCATTAGTATTGAGGATGGTGACAAGGCTTGACCAGCACCCCAGGTTATAAAAGAACACATGTGTTTTAAAAGTAAGTTTGATTTTAATGTTTAGAATTTAAAAACCCATAATCTGTGTCATGGATGTGCCTCTTTTGTATTTAAAGTACTTTAAAGGTGTAATGAAACTGCTCTTGTACCAGTAAGTGAACCCTAAATGTGTCTTCCTTGCAGGAGTTTTCATCTCACATGGTTTATGTTTTAATTAGACATTAGTTGTAGAGGTGTAATTCTCTATTATGGAGGCCTGAAGTCAGAATGAAGGTATCAGCCTGAATAGGATGCAAAAAATTGTCACTGGAATTTTACATTGAAAGCTATTTTGGGGCTTTAAAATGTATACACGGTGTAGATGTAGGAAATAATAGTTTATAATCACATCATTTGTGGAGATGCAAAAGATGAGAATAGGAACTTGGTTACAATGAAAAGATTTTTGCTGCACAACCTTTATTGCATAGACTGACTGTGGAAGCTGAAAAAGTGGATTTCAATCTATAAGCATTAACTCCTGCCACATTTAAGACTGTCATTCAGTTGCAAAGAATATGCTAGGAGAGCTTTCATAGAAATTCAAGGGAGTAGAGAGTTGCTATAAGAGCAAATTCAACTAGGATGTGCTTTGTATGTGTTGTGTAGCTAAAGCATCTGCCTTTTACTCAGGTTAGTTATTTGGGCTCCCCAGATAGGTCTGGTTAGAGTTCTTAATTTTTCTGTTTTTTAACCAGGTGATTGGAAGGTCTGCAGTGACTTGTACCAAGTAGCAGTTAAGAAATTGTGTGTGTTTCTCCTATTGGGTTGAGGCAAGATTTGCTGCTTCTTTAAACCTTCATGTTTGAATCTCGACCACCATCCTGGTTAGTAGATGTCTTGGCTCTCAGGAGAGCAACCAGGAAGACAGGATGTGCCTTCTTCCTCTAGCGATATCGGAAATCACAGCTTGGCATGTCTACAGGAGGGAAGAGTGTGCAGGGCAAAGTGGAAATCCTAGCTCCCTTCTTCCCAGGGCTCCTCTATTATAGAAGATGGAGAGTCACTCTGATTCTAGGAAATCCCTGAAGCTTAATAAGAGTGCAGCTTAACTTATTTAGGGCTTAGAGTTCCTATGTGGTTGTATTTCTAAGATGTAGTTTGTATTTATGCGGAGTTTAGGAATTTAAGAGCTGGAAAAGACCTCAGCTATCCCAGATCCCTTATTGAGTCCCATGGAGGTTTTATGTCACCTGTTAGTGGCAGGGAGTAAAAACCAATTTGTTGGACATCCAGTATACCAGCACCAGTCTGACTCTGAAGTGTTCGGGCTCCTGTTTGAACAGAGGGAACATGAATATCCAAAGCCCTGTTTTACCCACGGTATTAATGTTTCCCTTATTCTCTTGATGCCCAGGATATCTGAGAAGCTCAAATACTTGTATGTCTAAATAGAACTGTGTGATAAAATGCTTAAGTCTTGCCCTGTCTGGTTTGGCTCAGTGGATAGAGCGTCGGCCTGTGGGCAGAAGGGTCCCAGGTTCGATTCTGGCCGAGGGCACATGCCTGGGTTGCAGGCTCGATCCCCGGTAGGGGACGTGCAGGAGGCAGTTGATCAGTGATTCTCTCTCATCATTGATGTTTCTTTCTCTCTCTCTCTCTCTCTCTCTCTCTCTCTCTCTCTCTCTCTCTCTCTCCCTCTCAATGCTTAAGTCTTGAAGCAGGTGTGTGAATATGAGGGCTTCTTAGATAAGCAAATTGTGCATAGATATCCACAGAACCTAAGATTGTGCATAGATATCCACAGAACCTAAGAATGTCCTTAGCCATATGAGTCTACCCCTTAAGCCTTAAACACCTTGTTCTTGGTTTCCTACAACAGTTGTCTCAAGTTAGTTACGGTGTCAGCCATCTCCATCCTCATGTTCTGTCTTGGTTTCCTGCCGTTGTGTCCCTCGCTGCTCCCTCCTCCCTTACTGCCTCTTCAATTCTAATCCTTCTTTTTTTTTTTTTTTTTTTAATATATTTTATTGATTTTTCACAGAGAGGAAGGGAAAGGGATAGAGAGTTAGAAACATCGATGAGAAACATCGATCAGCTGCCTCTTGCACACCTCCTACTGGGGATGTGCCCGCAACCAAGGTACATGCCCTTGGCCGGAATCGAACCTGGGACCTTTCAGTCCGCAGGCCGACGCTCTATCCACTGAGCCAAACTGGTCAGGGCTCTAATCGTTCTTTATATCTTTACTACTAGAATGGTCTATAGGCTGGCTGCTAGTTCTTTGATTCCTCCGCCCCCACCTTCTTCCAACCTGGCCTTTATTTTGTCATTCCTCTGTCAAGAACTTGCATTGGATCTGATACAGCAGACATAGGGAGCCACACTTTTAAATTAGACCAAGGGTCCTCAAACTACGGCCCGAGGGCCACATGCAAATACAAATATTGTATTTGTTCCTGTTTTGTTTTTTTACTTCAAAATAAGATATGTGTAGTGTGCATAGGAATTTGTTCATAGTTTTTTTTTAAACTATAGTCCGGCCCTCCAACGGTCTGAGGGACAGTGAACTGGCCCCCTGTTTAAAAAGTTTGAGGACCCCTGAATTAGACCGTCAAGACCTGTTATTAACCTGTGTGTATTTTTATCTCTCGAGTTCCTCCTTTTCCCCCATTCCATTGCCCTTTTCCACACTGGCGTCCTGCCCCCCGCCCCCGCCCCCCTGGTGACTTATTAAGAGCCTATTGCTGATCCAGTTTCTGACTGAATTGTAAATTTCCTTGAAGGTAGCACCAACACCCCAATGACAACAAAAGTGGAGCACATACAGGGTATCCCCCAAAATGCATACACACTTTGAATAATTATTAATTCCAATGGTTAAACCTGATTAGAAAAAAAAATCATTGAGCTATCAAAAATATATGTTAATACTTTTTTGGGGGATACTCTATATTTGTAAGGTAGTATACATTTTGGCATTGCTTGCTTTTTAAAACTCCAGCACAATGGTTCATTATTACATACCCGGTTGTGAGTGTAATAACAACTATTTATGAACTTTGTTAGGAATAGAAAACTTCCGTATTCCCCATTAATGAAGGTCTTTGGATATGGATAGCTAAGGGGAGTGAGGTTGTTTTTTTTTTAAAAATATATATTTTATTGATTTTTTACAGAGAGGAAGGGAGAGGGATAGAGAGTTAGAAACATTGATGAGAGAGAAACATCGATCAGCTGCCTCCTGCACACCCCCAACTGAGGATGTGCCCACAACCAAGGTACATGCCCTTGACCGGAATCGAACCTGGGACCTTTCAGTCCATAGGCTGACGCTCTATCCACTGAGCCAAACCGGCTACAGCGAGTGAGGTGGTTTTATCTTTCTTTCAGTCCCTTGTACAGCCTCTGGGTTCGCTTTTTACTTGAGGTCTCTCCAGATGTCTGAAGGGCCAGTGCTATCTCTTAACCATATGCTGTAATATTGATCTCTAGAACCATGTCTTGATCACACAATACTTGTTTGAAATTTAAAAAAAAAAAGGTTTATTTTGACTTAGTATTTACCTGCTTTCTTTCAAGTAACTCTCCTTTCTTTCATCTCTCGGTTTCTCCAGGATGACAGTGATGGGATTCCATGGTCAGAAGAAAGGGTGGTACGTAAAGTCCTTTACTTATCTCTGAAGGAGTTCAAGAATGCTCAGAAGAGACAGCATGGTGAAGGCATTGCTGGGAGCCTGAAAACAGTAAATGGTGAGTTGAATATTTGTTGAATCTCTGGGCACATCCTTGTTTCTGAATTGGATGTGTTTTGCAACTTGTGCTTTTTAAGCTAAGTCTTTTACCTGCAGTTATTCTGGACAATTTTTTTGGGTTTATAGATTCATTTTCATGTTCCTTTATGTGCTGCACCACTGTCAAGTAATTAGTCTATTCTCTATACACAGGACCGGGGCTGCAAATCTGATTTCTTTCTGGGTTCAATGTGGAGCCTGTTTTATAGGTATTCCTGTGGATATCTGCTTCATACCCAAGTATGACAGCAGAAGTCTTTGATGATCTTACTGTGGAGTGATGTCTTTGATTCTTATCCCCTGTTTGTAAAGGAAGTAGCCTAAATCCATGGTGTGCCTACTGCCTTTCCTGCTCTCAGGCTCAGCAGCCTCCTAAGCACCTGCTTCTTTGTATGTTGATCAGGTCGGGCAGGTTGCTACCCAGCAGCAAGTATACAGTGGCATAGAATTTCTGTGTATCTGGAATTTTACCTCTTTCTGTATGGTTATCAGTAGGATCCTTGAAGCCTGCAAGGAGACTTGCTGCTATCTGCCTTTATTCTTATCTCTCTTTTTAATGAGATTTAGTATGATTCAGATGAAGTCATCTAACAAAAACCATTTCAGAACTAACATTTGGTTTTTCAGGGGATGTGGCTGTGGTGGCATTCCAAAGTTTCTCTTGTATTTTCTAATTTCTTAGAATTATGGATAGTGTGAGTCCATGTTCTGGTTTGTACTTGCATGGAGATGAAGAAAAAGAGATACTGTTCTTTCTTAGAATCTTTGCTCTGGTCTTGGGGTAACAGTTATCCCATGTGGGTTCTCAGCAGCTTTCCAGGATGCAGAGTGACGGGTTCACTTAGGGCTTCCAGTTTCTTTCCAGCCTGCTTAGTGGAAAGGTGAGTTGTCTGGAAGCCTCTTGTTGGAATTGGTGCTTGCAGATGGGACCTGTTGCTGCTCTGTTTCCACAGGGCTGTGGCGGGATTTAGTGAGATGACCTCCTGCTATCCACCCAAGTTCTTTCATTCTTTTCTAGTATTGTGTGGTTTGAAACAAGAACCCTTAAATTCTGAGCCATATGTAATGGGAAAGGCCTCTTTTAAAAAAAAATACATTTTATTGATTTTTTACAGAGAGGAAGGGAGAGCGATAGAGCGTTAGAAACATCAATGAGAGAGAAACATCGATCAGCTGCCTCCTACACACTCCCTACTGGGCATGTGCCCTCAACCAAGGTACATGCCCTTGACCGGAATTGAACCTGGGACCCTCGAGTCTGCAGGCCAACGCTGTATCCACTGAGCCAAACTGGTTAGGGCCGGGAAAGGCCCTTTTACAATTTCTTTCGCATTTGCAGAAGTAAAATAAGTAGTCGAATTTGTTGCCACAGTATACTGTTTGGACCCCCATGGATCTCCAACAGACAGAGACCCCATCTATTCCTTGGCTGCCTATAATATAGTAAACTATATTCCCTTGTCTATTTGGAGAACATTTGATGTGATAGTTCTTGTCATTGCTTCACACTGAATACCTATGGTCCCCCAACTTACGATGGTTCGAGTTGACGATTTTTCAACTTAATGATGGTGTGACAGTGATACACATAATACATCACATGAGATAGTCAACACGTTATTTTAAAATGGACTTTGTTAGAACATTTTGCCAAACTGTAAGTGTTCTGAGCACATTTAAGGTAGGCTGGGCTAATCTTTGTTAGCTTAGGTCTATTAAATGCATTGTAAACTGAAAATATCTTATTTGGATGTAACCCCAAATGAAAATAAGTTGAGGAACAGGGTTTTTCTTGATTAAGATTTTTAGAATGGTAGTGGGAGGAATTCAATTGAATCCTGGAGTTAGAGTAGAGCAGTGGCTGTTATGGATGTAGATCTTAGGGTTGTGATAAGAATGCTTAATTATGCTGTTCATGAGTGGTAATGCTTTATTGCCCTGGAAATCTCTTAATTTTTTTACACACCAGCCTAGTTGGGGAAAATCAGCTTTTAGGACAAGTAGTTAGCTAGGTGTCCAGGATTGAATGAAAGTGGAATTTGGGTAAAAGAACAAAAACTAAAGTAAGTTATCCAAGAAGCAAAGAGCACTACCAGCTAGTTGGCTATAAATGTGGCTCTCATGTTTTTTGGGCATAGTTGAGGTATTGACAATGCAAAGGAAAGAATTCTAAGAAAAGTTATCAAAAGTATCTCTATCGGGATCATTGAAGGCTTTAAATAATTCTTGTACAAGCTTTATAAAGATAAGGTAGTTTTTGTCGTGTTAGTTTGCCTTTCACCCTAATAAAGACTGACGTGTCTTTTTTTTTTTTTTTAACACACTCAGTTTGGTTGTGAAATTGCTGTGAATATGCCTTTTTCTAGTTCCTGTTGGTGTTTGTGCAGGTAACATTCCAAGGCCACCTTTTTGTTATTCTGTATATTGCATTTCAATAGCAGTTCTAAGTAAACACATCTATCTCCTTGTTTCAGAACTTAAGTGTGTTTTAAGAAGAATTTTCTTAAATGCAGTTAACATGTTAAAGTGTGCTTTCCTGTTTGGGGGTTACTGGAAAGCACAGGGAAACAGAATTGTTACCATGGGAATAACTCTTATAGATCCCAGAATCTCAGGAGTGCTCTCTAGGAGGGTGTGATCAGAGAAAGCTGAAATAGCAGGGAACATTCATTTTTTGGCTGAATGGGGTTGGGAGTAAGGATGATTGCAAGCAGTGTTCTCTTTGAATGTGTGTACATGTGCATCACTTGAGTTTGAATGGATGCTTCATAATAGATTATAATTCATATACTGTACAATAGAGTGACTCTGTCTTAAGCTGTCCATCACAGAATACAATCTCTGGATTCTTCATTGTGGACAAGTGAAGGCAAGGTAGTAGAGGGAGAGTGGTTTTAACAGTAATACAAGGTACTTGTTTTTACTGTTATTTTTAAAAGTTGAAATAATTCCATTGGTCCTATTTTAATTGTGACAGAAATTTGTCTGGTGGTAAATTTTGGAAACTGTCCAGTACAGAGCCCTTACTGGGAGGTGGGGTCTGAAACTAGATGGCATACGGGCTAGAGCATGTACCTGTTCCCCAGATGGGGAGGGCTTCTGCCCCTGTCTCCCCCTTTGTCACTTGGGGACCTTGGGTAGTGACATACCTCTGAGTTTGTTCACCTTGGTGTTTTTCACCTGCAGGCTGAATAAACATCCCTGTTGTGTGCGGTAGTGGCTTTCCTGACTCTGTTATTTATTATACAGTAGCAGCATTGGAATTGCATTTCAAAGTTGTGTAACTTTGCATCCAGTACTTATTTTAGAACACATACCAGATAAAAATTACACCATATCTTTGCAAGAGTAGTATTGAAAACAAGGTGTTTTATTTTTTTCTTTCCTCCTACTAAATTTTAAACAAAGATATTTCTGGGTGATTGATCCAAACAGAGTTTCCTGGGAAAATACAATTTAAAATAATATTTTGCATTAACAATAGAATGGGCCTAGCATAATTTTGTATCTTATTTGAATTGACATCACTTCTGCTAAGTCATTGCTATGCTAGGATGCTGAACAAGCAGCCCCTTGCACTGCTTCCCTCTTGGGTGAGGCTGGCTGGGGGTCTGGTATCTGTTGACAGTGTTCAAACAGTGGCAGCTTGGATCTGAGCGGCTGAGCTCAGCTGCCCCATTTCTGCAGGTCTAGTGTAGTAGTAATAACACAAGCAGACAAAAGATAGTAAAATCCATGTTTGCCATCAATCTTGCTTCTGTGGTTTTAAAGTGACAGGGAATGACATTTTTTGTCCTTCTAGAGGTAGTGAATGTGAGTCTTGAACGTGGATTGTCTGTGTCGGAACTGAACCATCATTACAGCTTGTTGGTTACAGCCAGGCTTAGAAGGCAGTGCTTAGATTTCTGCTGATTGTGAGCCTTCTGTTTACTTCTGCTGTAGATAATGCTACTTTTTCTGGCTGTAATAATTTAACAAAATCTTAGAAAAGGGCTGGCAAAGGCTGAGGCCACTCTTTGAGGACTTTTAGCCCACTGGGACTGAAATTAGGGACATTTAACTAACATGTTGTACAAATAATGAGTACATATAATTACACAGTAAGAGAGTGGAGCTATCAGCTGTATTTGAATTTTTGAATTTCATAATGCAGCAAGCCCTCTGTCCAGCTAAAGAGTCTTGACTGGATGTAAGGGACACTGGACCCTTTTCTTAGAGTCGTCCTGTGGGCCCTGGTTGTGATAACTAACCTCTGTTGAGTGCTTATTATTTGGCAGTTACTGTTCTAGCTGTTTATCCATATTTTAATCACTTAATCTTCACAACAAACCATTTTGTAGATGAGAAAACGATACACCAGAGTGATTAGCGAGTTGCCTACACAACTAAGGTGGGACAGAGCCAGGATTTAAACCCCAACTTTTTGTACTAGAGCTCTCCTGCTTTCAGCCACCGCCTAAACAACTTTGGAACCCTCCATAAAGATAGGGAGGGTCCCAAAAAATAAATATTTGTAGGAGGATATATTTTTAATAGCAGCTTCTTTTGAAGCAGAGAAGTGAAATCTGTGATTGGGAGCATGTTTCTGGGCTTTATTAGACCTTGTACTTTAATAGAGGGAATAAAAATTTGTATTTCTTCTTCTGATTACCCTTCTTAGTTCAGTCATAGGCACACACATGCATTCATTTCTTTCTATTTCTTCACCTAGAGGCAGAGAGTTTTACTTTTGTCGAGCCTTTCCAGCACCAATTGCCAAATTGTAGCCAAGGACCAAAGTTGGACGTGTAGATATAGGGCAGTGGTCTCAACCTGTGGGTCGCGACCCCTTTGGCGGTCGAACGACCCTTTCACAGGAGTCGCCTAAGACCATCCTGCATATCACATATTTACATTATGATTCATAACAGTAGCAACATTACAGTTATGAAGTAGCAATGAAAATAATTTTATGGTTGGGTCACAACATGAGGAACTGTATTTAAAGGGCCAGAAGGTTGAGAACCACTGATATAGGGAGACAATTCCCCCCATCCCCCCGCCACACACACACACACACACACACACACACACACACACACACACCTCTTTTTAGGGAATAGAGTTTTGGATTTCCGTACTACAAAATCTTTCTTGAAGATATCTGATGTTTATGGATCGAAACATGGGCCCAAGACATGCTTTCTTGAAGTAGTCCTTTTATGGCCTAAGTAGTGCAGGTGGGGCATTTCTTGGTGGAGCTTCCATTTGGTCAGTGTCTGAGACAGTTTTTGGATGTAGGAGGTATTCCCAATTGCTTATTTTGGAGGAATCGGATTGCCTTATTCATCCCATCTAAAATGTCATCGAGTGATACACCATGATTTTATGTTTCAGTAAGAAAGGAAAATGATGATTCCAATTGTAACTATAAGCCATCATACTTTATAAGATGCTTTCTAATTTTAGATATGCACGTTTCAAGATGAGAAGAATATGTGTGTCCTGGAATCAGAACAAAATACAATAAGAGAAATGCTTTAAAAATCAGAAGTGAGTGAACTGTGTTTGGTCTAGTGTGAGAGCTGATGATGTTAAACAGCCCACCGTGGCACTTCCTTTTGTAAAAGAAGCCTTGAAAGCTGTGGCATCTTGTGCAAGGGCAGGAGATTGGGATGGGGTGGTGTTGGGGGCAGAGGTGGGGACCTGCAAATAGATATTGGACAGGTTTCTCTGGCTGGTCTACTTGCACTGCTCTGGCACCTAGGGAGGGGCAAGCCTAACTGCAGCCCTTTTAGCCAAAGAATTATGGATTGCTAGAGCAGGAAGGGACTTTTTGAGGTATATAGGTCAGACTCCTCATTTTTCAGAAGCGGAATTTTGAGCCTGGATGATGAGCTTAACTGGAAGGAATGGATCATGCTGAGGACTGATTGGAACCAGAAACCCCATTTAAATGAAGGGGAGGCACCAGGCTTCCCAGTAGGCATGGCTGCTTGCAAAGGTTTCATGGAGAATTAAGTATGGAGGTGCCTGTGGAGGTTAATGTGTTTTTATGCTCCTCTTTCCCACCACTTTGTGTTTGAGACCTACTGCATCCTCAGTTCTCTCAGCCTGCCTTTGTCGAGTCTGTAAGCTCTGTGCTGTTTCCCCGATTACATAATTAGCCTCATCAAATTGTGGACTCCTTTAGTAGGAGGGGCTTACAACACAGAAGGTGTCACCTAGGAGAGAGTGGGTGGACAGGGCAGATGTGGGGTGTGTGAGATATCTAAAATTGAGATCATCCTGCACAGTGTCCTTGTTTGTCACAAAGAAACACAGTTTTGAGGGTTGTGGCAACAAGAGGATAGAAACCCACTGTAGTGTGGAATGTTTCTTAGAGCTGTTCCACCAATGAGGGTCTTTCTGTCTCTAGTCACATTCTCCCTTTGTGCACCAAGTCTCTTTCTCTCGGTTCTATAAGAACATCACTCTGGCAATTATTCCTTTCCTTTCCTTTCCCTCCCTCCCTCCCTCCCTCCCTCCCTCCCTCCCTCCCTCCCTCCCTCCCTTTCTTTCTTCCTTCCCTTTTTCCTATTTACTTCTTTACGAGATCATGCCCATCAGTAAACAAAACATTTTGTAATTTCTTACATAATAAAATAAACCATCCATTAATCTCATGTCTCCCTCCTGCTATTAATTCCTCTCGATAGCAGAATTTTGAAAGACAATGTCTAAACAGTCTGTCTCTCCTATTTATATTCATGTAAATACCATCTCCACTCATTCTCTTTGAACCCCAAGAGTCAGGCCAATTACCAAGGTTAATAATGACCTTGGTTGCTAAATCCAGTTTTCAGTTAGTGTGGCTTAAGTTGTCCATTTGGCAGCAATGGACATGTTTGAACCTCTTTTGAACTTCACCTGCCTTCTGCACTTTGATTTCTTGATAGGCCTCATGAAAACTTGAGATGTGCCAAAGCTAACTATATCCACTCTCTTTCATCTGCATCTGCCCTGCCCAGCTTCCCATTCTTAGTAAGTGCCAGTTTCATTCTTCTAGTTGCTTTGGCCCAAACCTTGGAGTTACCTGTTACCACTATTTCTTCCAAGGTTTATCTTCTGTCCCTTAGCAAAACCTGTTTATTCTAAACTCACAATGTCTTTTGTATCTGCAAATGCCCCACTGACACTAGTCCACAAACTCTAGTTTTGGCTAGGACTCCTAATGCTCTCTTACCTTCTGCCTTTTTACCCCCTCCAGGCAGTAGCCAGCACAGTTCTTTATAAGTGCAGGGTTTCCCCATCACTCAGCATGAAGGATGGCCACTTGCTGTGTGCCCCAGTATCTCTCTGGTCTTATCTACCTCCCTCTCCCTTTGACTCTGTCTCACCTAATCTGATCTTCCTGCTGTTCCAAACACACTGAGCATGCTCTTGCCCCAGAATTTTTATGCTCTCTGATCTTCTATGTAGAGCTCTCTTTCTTTAGTTACCTATGTGACTTGACCCCCTCTCTGTGTTCAGGTTCCTCATCAAATGTGCCCTTACCAAGAGTCTTTCCTTGAGCATCTTATTAAAAATTGTGCCTTTGTTAGTTACCCTTTAGCTCCTTAACATGTAATATTTTTCTGCATAGAATTTCTCACTTCCTAACACTGTCATTGTTGTTTGTTTATTATAAGCTCTCTTTCCACAGTCTACTGTCGGTTCCATTAGAGAGAGGCTTCATCCTTGTGGACTGCTGCTGAACACACAACTCCTGGGTCTCTGTGGAGTGTGTGCTGTGTAAACAGTGTGCGCACCCACCATGCTGTGGGTGGGTGTGGTCTTTTCTCTCTGTTCAGGGTAGGGGTGTTCCACCTCTAACTCCAGATTTCATGTGGGAAATGCATACACCTAGAACTCTAGGCCCCCAGATCACAGCCCTTGCTATTTATCTGTCACCAAAGTACATATTCATACATAGAGGTTCTTAGACTTGGATCACCCTGTATCCTTTCTGAACCACATTTGTTGAAAGCCTATTTAGGAATAAGACACATTACTTGGTATTTTAGGTTAAAATTTTGCTTTTAAGAAAAAATAAGTTACCATTTTTAATTTTCACAGCATTATGATAATTATACTATTGCTATCATGATTTTGTGGATTCAGCGGGTCGCAGATGTTAAGCAACTTGTACAAGGCTACAGAGCTAAGAAGTAGTCAAAGCAGGATTTGAACCCAGGACTCCTGACTCCAGATCTTGCTTTTTTTTAAGTTGAAGAAAACTTTATAACTGTAAGTGTGCAGTTCAGTGAGTTTACAAATGCACATATGCCCTTCTGACCAAAGCTCCAGCATAGCTGGAAGACTTTTCCATCATCCCAGAAAGCTTCCCTCCAGTGCCTTCCAGTTCATTTGACTTTTTTAAAGTCTGTGTTCATTTTGGGATGTGTTAACATAACTATCAGTTTTTAGAAGCTATGGCTATACATGGGCTTACGGTGTTTTCCAGGAATGTTCCAGATGAATGAGAGTGTCTCTGAAACTTGAAAGTACCTCAAAGCCCTGGGCTCCTGTGTGTCCAGTAAGCAGCTCTTGGAGGCCCTAGCTTAGGAAGACATCAGCCAGTGCTTGAATAAGAACCTCCCAGTTGGATAGTCTTATGAATGGCATTGCTTATCTCATGGTAATATTTGTGGAGAAAGATGATGTCTTAAATTGGCATCATGGTTTTGGTTCTGAGCTGTCAGGCAAGTCCAGACCACAGATGGGCTTTTGAACAGTTGTAGTTCGCATCCTCTTCAGTTTCACCTTTCTCTTGTGGCATTTTTTTTTTCCTCCTGCAGCACTGTACTTAGTCTGTGAGTGTTAAGAAATCGCAGCCTTGCCTGGTATTTGTGGCTCAGTGGTTGAGTGTTGACCCATGAACCAGGAGGCCACGGTTTGATTCCTGGTTAGGGCACATGCCTGGGTTGTGGCCTTGATCCCCAGTAGGAGGAGTGCAGGAGAAAGCCAATCAGTGATTTAAAAAAAAAAAAATCATCACAGCCTTGAATTCTCACCCTGGCAGGTTTGCTCAGTTGGTTAGAGCATTAACCTGATACGCCAAGGTTGCAGATTTGGTTCCTGGACAGGGCACATACAAGAAACAACCAGTCCTATATAATAAAAGGCCAGTGACGTAATGGCATAACGACCGGAACGACTGATTGATCAGTCGCTATCGGGTGCATTGACCAACTCTCGGTCCCTCCCCCCAGCCCGCAGGCTCTGATCACTGGATGGCCAATGAGGAATCACGGGGAACCGGGGTGGGTGGTGGGGTGGCGCGACTGGGGACTGGCAAGCATGACTGGGGACTGGCAAGTGGGCGTAAGGCAGACCTCTTAGTCCCTCCCCCCGGCCCGCAGGCTCTGATCACTGGATGGCCAACAGGGAATCACAGGGAACCAGAGTGGGTGGAGGCGGCAGGGCGGGACTGGGGAGTGGTGAGCAGGTGGAAGATGGCCCTGATCCTAGGCTAGGCCTAGGAACCCTACCCATGCACAATTTCGTGCACTGAGCCTCTAGTAAATACATAAATATGTAGAACAATAAATCAGTGGTTCTCCCCACCTAAAAAAAACAACACACAAAGAAAACAATCAATAAAAATTAAAATAAAAAAGAAAATATGGAACTGCGGTCTCAGGCGTAGCTTTCTCCCAAAGGCAAAGCTGAAGAAGCATGAAAAGCCATGTCTCTTTTTTGCTAACAGTGTGTTTTCAGTTAGATTGATTCTTGTGAGGAGCCCATGTGCTGTCTGACGGCCTTGGTGCAGAAACATGTAGCAGCAGCATGGTCAGATCACTAATTTCTGTTCATTTTCTTTTTTTTAATTTTTATTTTCTTAAATCTTTATTGTTGAAAGTATTACATAAGTCCTTCTTTTCCCCCGTTAACCTCTAACCCCCACTTCGTCCTCCCTCCCCCAGGCCCTCACCACCCCATTGTTCGTTTCCACTGGTTATGCATTTACGCTTACTAGTTCATTGGTTGATCTCTTCCATTCTGTTCATTTTCTTGCAGCTCTGGTGAAAGTCAGTATATTAGTCAGCTTGTATTGTCATAAGAAAATAATATTGACGGGCAGCTTAAACAACAGAAATCTATTTCTAATCGTTCTGGAGGCTGGAAGTCCAAGATCCATGGTGCCAGCCAATTCAGTTTGTAGTGAGGAATTGCTTCCTGGCTGTCCTCACATGGCTGAGCGAGGGCTTGCAGTGGTGTCTCTTTTTATGAGGATACCAGCCCTAGTGGGTTAAGGTCCTGCCCATATGACCTCATTTAACCTTTGTCACCTCCTCTAAGTTCTTCAGACATAGTCACACTGGGTGTTAGGGCTTCAATTAGGGATTTGAGTGTAGGGCTTTGAGTGTAGAGGTGGTGATGATTTAATTTTAGATTAAGTTAATTTCCATGTTAATCTACAACGTGGTTCCTTTTGTGCTTAAGTGACATTAGAACAATTTACTGGTACATCAGGAATCTTAAGAGCTGTTTGACCTAAGAGAACTTATTGTTCCTCCCAATTGGATGGATTAACTTGGACTTATTTATTGAGTGCCTGTTTTTGTGAGACTACTTGGGTTAACCTCAATACTCTACGTCAGTGGGAGTTGAAACATGATTCATGTGCAAAGGTTGCTGCTACAGAAGGCCAAGAACCCTGAGAAAAGGGCAAACAGGGTGAATCAAAGGCCCTAAGGATTTGGGAGGGGAGAGGCAAACATCTCTGGAAGGATTTGTCTGTTGTCGATTTCCCAAATCATGTGATGTTATGAGGTTAAGGGAATCCTATTTATTATACTAATTCATCTTATTTGTCTGAATATTATTCTTCTTATTTGTCTGAATATTATGCTGTAAATATAATTTAGAGCAGTGCCTCCCAACCATTTTCACTTCACAACATGTATGGAAAGGGAAGACCCTGTGAGGTAATCAGACAGCCTTCAGTCAGCCAGGGACGACTTGCATGACTTGCCCATGCACGGAATTTGTTTGTCTGTGTTCACTTTTGTAAATGGTAATGTCACCTACCTCCTTCTACTGGGAGAAGAGTCTCGTGTTTCCTCAGTCTCACCCATTTCATGATTTGAATTCTGTGGTGTGTGAATTTATGGAGTTTTAATTGCTATCAGATTTGCCACCATGGATTAGTGCAGTTTTGCTTTGCTTGTGAATTTCTTCAAATTCACTTGTGAATTGCCCCAAATTTAGAGGGCATTTTAGTTAGCTGTTGGAAATAACCTGTTAAGACTCGAGCCACATGAAATATTTAGAGACCTGTATGGCATATCTTTAAAGCCAGAAGAGTGATAACTAGAGATGTTTTGGGGAAATTACCCATCCAGTCCATAAGTCCCTTAATTTACAGTTTGTTACTCTGCAGCCAAATCTCATATAGCCTTCTATTTTAGTTTTCTCTGTAGTCTTTAGGATGCTTCTGCAGAGCCCAAATTTAAATTCAGCTTCCTCATAAGTTCTTTATTATCACAAAACAGTGCACGTCTCTCAGTAGAAGAGGTTTGGGGACAATGAGGGAGAAATAAGAGCTGTTTTATAACCTTAGACCTGCCAATCAAGGAGAGTAGTGTCAGCCCAGCTTGTCAGCCAGGCCGTCCCTGTGTTGTGCCAAGGGCCCTCTCATTCCTGCAGCTTTAGGGCTCCTCATGCCTGATGTCTCGAGACCCTGGTCCTCCTCTCTCTGCACCATTCCCTGACCTTTCATTAGTGTTCTTGGCTCATTCATACTTTGGATTTAATGATTCAGCTCTTTCTGCACACTGGGCCACTTCCTGTGTGACCTGCCCCATCGCTGTCTTCTGGGTTATTCCTTAACCAGGTGTACGTTTCCCCTGGCAGGCTTGTGGGCACCCTCAATATTTGTGGCACCTGGTCTTGATGACAGGCAGAGACAACTCAGCCTGAGACCCTCACACCAGCTTCTGGTGCTGTCTGAAATGGCAGTTTCCTTCCAATTTTCCATGGCTCTTAATGGGCTATGTTGCCTTCTCATGCAGGAAGGCAGTTGCAGGTCTCTCCTTTGGAAACATTTAACTCTTTTATTTCTGAGACCCTCCTTCCTTTGGATATGATGGGGGTATTTATGAAGGACCCAGAGTTTGTAATCCTTGTTTTTGGAAATTACATTTCACCTTCTAGAGCTATTTCTAGAAGGACTACAACCCCTCTTCAGACACGATCATGCCCGTGGAAATATTCCATATTTACCGCTTCGGTATGCAAGAGGCCTGGTACTTTTCAAGAGGATTCTACATTGCAAATGCTGAGCCTGTACCCTAGTGGCTTTACCCTGTCCTCACCCAGCAGTTTACCCAACTTCCGACTACCAGTGTTGTTTAAAAAGGGCCTTTCCAGTTTACTCAGTTGGAAAGTGTTAAAGGGTGAGCTGGAAGGCTCTCAGCTGGCACTTTCTGACTCCCTCAGAGGAAAATATTGGCAAACTCTCCACTCTGCCTGAAACTCTTCTTATAAATTGAGAAGCCAAGAGTTATGAAGCCCTTGCACAGGGCCAGACTGAACTGTGTGGGAGAACACGTAATGACTCAGGCTAAGATAACTGACCGTTTCTGATAATAAGACTGTTTGCTTCTCCCACTCCAGTCCCCTCCACATTTCGATGTTAATCTTCCAGCCACCAAAAGTAGAAGTGTGTCATGAGTACAGTTTACAGTGTATTCTTGGTCCTGGAGAGCCTTTACTCCAGAAGGTGCATGTAGCTTTTTTTTTTTTTAAATGTCCTCTTTTACATAAGAAGGAAAGCATTGGGCAGCGTTATTCAACAGGTGTTGCACCTTCTACTAAGGAAAGTTGTCTTCTCTCATTTTTGGCTCTTTTTCTGTGGTTTCAGGGGTCAAGAAGCAGGAGCTTGCCATTGATTTATTATCCTGTTTGCTTCCATCTGTCTGCCTTACACTTCAATTTGTTGGTGGAAAGCTGGATGTGAATGTGCCATGGGGCCTGAGACAGTTCCATCTTCCTGAGTTGTCTGACTGCAGAGCCTGTATAATCCCTTCTACCTAGTCCCCCAGTGAGGTCTGCGGACATAGAGTGTAACCTGAGGGAGAACATTGGCATCGTTTTTCTTTCTTTATCCATCTTTTTACACCCCTGCCTCCACACACACAGGTCAAGCAAAGATGCCTCTTCCAGCACTGTGCACATTGTGCAGCCCACTCTTGGTGTTCCTGTCCTCCTGGGGTCTCTTGATGGAAGAATTCCAAGTTAATAGGTTAAGATTGCCATCAAGTGGCTGCTCTTGGTAGTGGATGGTAGGATACTGGCCACCATGGCTGCCCTCCTCCATGCACATTGCTCTCCTCCAGTTACTTAGCCCCTCTGGGAAAAATGATCAAGCTCAAGTGCTTTCTCTCTGTGGAATTGGCTGTTTTTGTGTGTGTGTTTTGTGTGTGTGTGTGTGTGTGTGTGTGTGTGTGTTTGTGTTTGGGGGGTGGGGGGGCAGAGAAAGTTCAGAATATCCCCGCATTGTAAATCCTCAAGGCATCTATGTGAACCCTGACTGCACCTTCCAGGGTGGACTGGAGCTAAAGGCAGGTTTAGTGCAGTGGTCAGAGCTCAGGGCCCTGGAGCTGTGAATGCAGGTGATCCAGAGGCTTACTGGAGAGAACTGCTGGGAATTCTCTCCTGCCAGGTCTGGGCCAGCAGGCCAGAGCCCTCCACCCTGCTCGTGGAAATTGGCAGGGAGGAATATGTGTCACTCTGAAGGGATGGCCCCACCTTCCCACTGAAGGTGAAAAGAATACCAAACCCAATTCAGCCATTCTGTTTGGCTTCTGTTCATTGTTTCCCAGCTCTGACAAAGGAGTGATAATTTCTTTCTCAGAGGTGATATTTAGGTGATATTTAGATTATTTAAAGTCCTTACTACCTGGCAGAAAATAAGATTGCAAGAGTAATTGTTATTTGAGGTTGTAAATATACATTGCTTAACTGCTTCCCATAAAAGCTGTAGCTGTGTCATAAAACAACACACTCCCAGGACTGGTTTCCCCTGTTCCCTGGGTCTGGACGCCTGCATCCTGTAATTAGACCTCACCCTGGGCCTTGGGGAGCAGAAGCTCCAACTGAGCTTGAAGGAAGTGATTCCTATTTAGTTTTCCCTGGCAGGTCAGCCCTTAATGGATTTGGGAAAACCTGCCCTGTGGTAAGAGTAGGAGTGAGGTTTGTGTAGGTGGGGCACCCATACCAGTGTGCAGAACACTTGATTCTATAGTCTCTGAGGAGCCTGGGAGAAGGCTTTCTGAGCTGGCACATAGAAAGAAGACGGATTTGTGCCAACAGGGTTGGAGGGGGAGGCCTGAGGACAAAGTGACTATGGAGTACATCAGAATACTGGTTAAACTTTGGGTTCAGGTCAAGGAAAGAAAATTCTTAGGGCTTATATATTTTTAGCAGCTTTTAGAAGTGATAGAGGTTATGTTATGTAACCATTCACATGGATAACTGTTCAATCATTAAACCAAAATTCCTGGATTCCAGCCATTTAAAGCAAAATCGGATGCATAAAAAAAAACCCATGTATGTTGTAAAGAGCACTAACATCCTATATAATAAAACCCTAATACGCAAATCGACCAAACGGTGGAAAGACCGGTGGAACAACTGGTCTCTATGATACGCACTGACCACCAGGGGGAAGACACTCAATGCAGGAGCCATCCCTGATTGGCGGCAGCTTCTGCGTTGAGCATCTGTCCCCCGAGAGGGAGGCGACTGGTGGTGGCGATCCGAGGGTAGGGCCGGCCAGTGGGAGGTGCCAGGCCACCAGCCAAGGTGGGTGTTAGTAGGGGCACCCCCATCACCTCACCTCCTAGTCACTCCACAGATGGCCCTAGATGCACCGGCCAGGCCTAAGGACCCTACCCTATATATTGGGAACAGTCTCTGGCAAGGCTTCTCTAACACTGGAAAAACAAGATGATGTAGCGATGACATGCATAGATTCTGGCTTGCACATTTTGTGGTCAGCCCTGATTCTGACACTTATAACTGTGTGACAAAGCCAATTATTTAACTTCTCTCTGCTTCAGTTTTTCCACCCATAAGATGGGGAAAATGGTACTACTGCCTCAGAAGGATCATGTTACGTACTACT
>NW_005871143.1:2069348-2099040 GCF_000147115.1 Myotis lucifugus | reverse complement strand
GGACCTATCTACAGTGATGGAGATGTTCTATATCTGCGTTGTCTTTTATGGATGCCACTGGCTACTAGCCTTGATGTCCAGCTGGTCCAATTACTTTTAGTTAATTAAAAAAGCCACATGTGACCACTGGCTACTGAATTTTTGTGCAGTTCTTGAGTCAGGATGAGCATAGTGGTGAAATTCTCTCTCTTATACCTTTTCTTTTTTTTTAAATATATTTTTTATTGGTTTTTTACAGAGAGGAAGGGAGAGGGATAGAGAGTTAGAAACATCGATGAGAGAGAAACACCGATCAGCTGCCTCCTGCACACTCCCCACTGGGGATGTGCCCGCAACCAAGGTACATGCCCTTGACCGGAATCGAACCTGGGACCCTTGAGTCTGCAGGCTGACGCTCTATCCACTGAGCCAAACCGGTTAGGGCTCTCTTATACCTTTTGTTGTTGTTGTTTTTGGCAGGTCTTTCTAGATAGCCAGTGTACTTAAGTTTAGAAACATTCTCTTTCAACTACCCTCATGGTAGGTTATGTAGGCAGTGCTAACAAAGTGAAACAAATATTAATCTGTTATTCAAATGCCTTTCATTTGTTTGGGACAATTTCAGGATACTTTTTCCCATGATATTAATGCCATGATAGTCCTATTATTCTTGAATTCAATATAGCAATGTATTGCCCTAGCCGGTTTGGCTCAGTGGATAGAGCGATGGCCTGCGGACCAAAGGGTCCCGGATTCTATTCTGGTCCAGGGCACATACCTCGGTTGCAGGCTCCTCCCTGGCCCTGACCCTGGTGCTGGCCCCAGCCCAGGTTGCAACTCGTGCAGGAGGCGGTAACCAATCGATGTGTTTCTCTCACATCTATGTTTCTCTCTGTCTTTTCCTCTCTCTTCTACTCTCCCTAAAAATGAATGGAAAAATATCCTCAGTTGAGGGTTAACAACAACAAAAACAAAATGTATTGCTGGCTTCAAAATTACCTTTATGTGCTCTTCTCACTTATTATATCCATGTATTTTTGTTAGCAAGGTGTTTATTGTTTTTTTTTTTTTAACTATTGAAAACACTTTATTTAATAGTGAATAATTTTGGGATTTTAGAAAATTATGAAGACTGCCACTGCAGAGAATATAGTTGTTTTTTTAAAAATTATTATTACTAGTCTGTTTTATTTCCTCTGGTCTGCTTCCTGCACTCATATTTTTTCTAATACCCAATGTAATTATTTTATGCAGTGAAATTTCTGCCATTTAAAACATTGAGTTTTTTGCCAGGCTGGCGTGGCTTAGTGGTTGAGCATTGACCTATGAACCAGGAGGTCATGGTTCAATTCCCAGTTAGGGCACATGCCTGGTTTTTGGGTTCAATCCCCAGTGTGGGGCGTGCTGGAGGCAGCTGATCAATGAGTCTCTCTCATAATTGATGTTTCTATCACTCTCTCCCTTTCCCTTCCTCTCTAAAATCAATAAAAAATATATTAAAAAAATAAAACATTGAGCTTTTCCTCATGTTAATAAGTTTTGAAAAATGTGATTTAAAAAACATTGTGTGTAATAATTTTAATGAGTTATGTTTCATATTTAGCGTTAGTCTCTGTATGGTAAATGAGACTTTTAAGAAAAAGACCATGAAGAATGCACACAAAATTAAGTGACTGATGTAACTTTACTTTATAAAAAGGTAGGATTATAGATATTTTGGCTTTCACTTAAACATGTTACTAACAAAATATGTTTATCTAAGTAGGCTATAAAAGGTTAAATATTTTGAAGAAGTTACAGAACAGCTTTACAGATAAAGAAATCATTGGCTCTAAAAAAAGAAAACTTTAAAATTGAAGGGGTTAAATGTCTAGAAATGTGAAGGTTATTGTTCGGTTTATGAACATTCTAATTTTATTTCACCTGAAAATTTGAAGTCTGTTTCCCAGGAATTTTTCATTTTGATCAGTGTATTCCAAGAAATAGGTTTATTATAAATTACAGAGGTTGTTCTTAGCAAAATACTTTTAAACACAGAGATAATTCTTTGAAATATTTTTCTCCTCAAGAAGAGATGGGGGGGTTGGGTACCTTTGAATGCTTGGCAAGTTATATAGAATGGGGCCTTCGAGGTAGGACACTTCAGGCATAAGAAAGTCTAAAATCGCCTTTAAGCAGCAACTTACTCTTTCGACAGCCTTTATTAGGCCTCAGCCATTTTCTTTAGGTATGGACTAGGATTTGATGGGCAAGATTAAATCCTCTTGGTTATGGAACATGATCTCTCTCTCTCTCTCTCTCTCTCTCTCTCTCTCTCTCTCTATATATATATATATATATATATATATATATATATGCTAATTAACTGGTATACCATAACAGGTCGACTGGATAGGAGGTTGTGTGTCCAGCGTCGGGGGCGGGGCGACAGGGGCCTCCGAGCACCTGCACTGGGGGAGGGCCTGATCAGCAGTGGCCGCAGCTGCTTCAAGGGCCAGAGAGGGAGGCAAGGCTGGACCGGAGGGTGGGTGGCGCCGCGCAATTTCGAATTGTGCTCTGGGCTCCTAGTATATCAATATTTGCTTGTCACTGGATATTGCATTAAAGTAGCACCTGCAGAGTGGTTGGTGGATGTCACTGAAGGCTGACAGAATGAGGAGCAGGAGCTTTCTAGGCAGATGGAGAGGAGAGAATATTCTAAAAGAGGGAATAGCATGTGCAAAGGCACTGAGGTTTGAGAGTTCAAGTAATGAAGAGAATGTGTCATTTGCCATACATGCAGAACCCAAGCCAGCTGTCTTATGGAATGTTTATCATGGGGTGTCATCAGGGTTGAAAACAAAAGCACTGCTAGTCAGTTTGTTGCATGGCTCAGGAAGCTAATGCAGAATAACTTTATTTTAAAAAATAGACACAGAAAAGATTTAAACCAGTTAAAGAAGCAACAAAATAATTAAACTGGTTTGAAACCCTTGCTCATAAACCTGTGATTTTCTGATTAATTTCTTAGTATTTTTAGAAGTGAAATGCTGAATTCCAAACTTTAAAAAAAAATTGTTGGCACACATTACCAAGTGTGGCTTTCTAGAAATAGTTTATCAATTTATTCCCATGCTAGCAGTTCATGGGTGTGTAGGTATTGTCAAAATCAGAGGTTTGAAAAGGTGATCAGCCACTCTGCAACAGTGACCTGAGTCAGCGCTCCATTTCAGTCCTTTGCGAACATAGTTTTCCATTATTTATTCTTCTTAAGTAGGTAAAATGACCATCTTTAGATTCTAGTTGAATTTTACTTTATGCTATTGTAGCTTATGTTTTCAGAATAATCTCAATGTTGATAATCTTTTAACTTGGCTTCATCTGTTTATCTTTTAAAATTTATTACCTGAATCATTTTAAAATATATCAACAGGTAACATATATTTTATCTTGTTTGATTTTATAACAAAATAATTAACAGTATTTATTGAACAAAAATTCTGATTAATTAACACCAAAGTTTATTATGACACACTATATAGGTAGCACTTGCCTATGTACCATGAATCCTTTTACATATATAATTGGCCTTAATTAAACCAACCATGGTTGTCCTTATATATTCATTTTGACAGATGAGGAAACTGAAGCACAGAGCACTTTTGGTGATTCTCTTTAAAGTTTATACAGTTGATGAGTAAAACTAGGATTAGAACCAGGCCACCTTGTCTGTACTGTGCTGTGTGTGCTGTGAACCACCTAGGTTCTTAGTGCTAGATGTTTACCAATAAACCAGCTTTTTTTCTAATTAAAGAAGTCTGATGGAACATTGTCTTTTCTGATAGCCTTTTGAGTTTCCTGATTTAGGTGTAGCACCATTTCATTGATATTAGTGATTAAACCAAGTTTGTTTCACCGGTTAATATATCGTTACCCAGTCTAGATCTCCGTACTCTGTTCTTATAATTATTGGTATTATTTTATAATTGTACAGTGTGGCCTTGAAGTCAAGTTGGCTACAGAGTCAGCCACATGAATTATACAGTTAGTTGAGCGCTGTTGGTGCTTCAGGAATTAACCAAACCTTTTTGGAAAGAGTCCAAGACAGACTCCATGTGCACCTAATTCTGCTTGGTATATTGCCAGTGTATTAACTCTCATTTAAATATTCTGACAAGTAATGTTTGTTTATATTATGGCAGCGGCTGTAAAGTACCCACACTTCATTAATATTTTTGAAAGTCAAATATTAGCAGGCCTAGGTCATATGATCAATACTATGTAATTCAGCTCAACTAACAAATATCTTTGTGAAAACATGACTAATGCAGTGTGATAATTAAAATTCTCTTATTTCCCATAAGAAATTCTCAGACCCCAAAACCTTATGCACTTCTCTCACACAGGGCAATCCACTGGACCCCCACCCCTCCTTTATGCTAAGCATTTTGGGGGGAAATTATTGTAAGTTGCAGAGAACTCAAATGTTAAGGTGCTACCTTCGTAAGCAGTAACTTGTATAGGTAGCAGGAAATTGGAACTTTTGGAGGGAGATCATGAATGATAAGGAATGTTCTGTGCCTTGTTCCAACTCTGTAAGGCCTGTCTCTCCTTTATGTGATGGGCCCTAGCTTTCAATGTGCACTGGCTTCCTTGATTTGATACACGAATTAAACAAGGTCTTAATGCTTCTGAAGCAGTAGTTTCTTTAATTAATCAACACAGAGTACTATTAGATAGCCAAATTTGATTAAAGCATGCAAATAAATTGCTCTCTCATTTTATTTTAAGTCCTAGATTCGGGTTTGCTCCAGTCATATATTTTTAAAACATAAAGTGCATTCAGTGGGCTGCTGGAGGTGGCCTGGCTCAGAGGTAATGAAATGGCTATGCACATAGGTAGGTCCTTGATTCTGAAGCTATTACCAGCAAAATATGTCCTTAGATATCCTGGTGTTTAGTGATAATTAGGTGGGATGGCTGCCATGTACCTGGCTGGCATCACTGCATTTCTTAGGATAAGGAGATCCTTTCTAAAATTCTGTTCTCTTCTGAAGTAACAATTGTAGTGCCTTGTTCTCTGGAATATTGAGTAATAGGAGGTCTTTATATTTAAACATTTAGCTATTACAGTGATACATTGCTAGTGCACAAGCAAAAAGTGACACCTGCTTTGGAAATTGATTTGACCTTAACTTGTAAATTTGAGTATTTGCATATTTAAGAATTTTCAATAATTCCACTCCTAGGTATGTATCCCAGAGAAAGACTAGTACCTGCTTTCCAGGGGATAAGCAGAAGAAAGTTTGCAACATGGTTCGTGATAGCAACAGACTGGCAATACTTTAGAACAAGAGAATCAAAATAAATTGTGGAATAGTCATTCAATGGAGTATGAGAAATAATAGTGAAAATGGATAGGTAAAGTGTAACAAAATCATGGATGGATCTTAGTAACCTAATGTTGAGCTGGGGAAAAAACAAGTTTCCTGGGACTAAACACAGTGTGATACTCTTTTTGTGACGTTCATTCATAATCAAGCATAATGAAATAAAATACTATTTAGGCCTACATATTTGTGCTGTACCTTAAAAAATAATTAATTGGGAAGGGGGAAGCACAAAGCTAATGTTTTAGTAATTGGTTAGACTGTGGACTGGCAGATATTCTTTTTTTTTATTAAAAAGTAAAACGGGGAAGACTGAAGTTGATAATATTGGAGAAGTCTTCATCTAAGAATTGGGACTTGTTCTGATCTTTGACCATTGAAGCTTAGGTACTGGTATTGTCAATCATATTAACTTGGAATAAAGAGAGAGTGCTTGCTCGTCTCACCCTTTATATCCTCTCCTCTTTTCAGGATTTAAATAGTGAGGGTTGTGTTGCTATTCTTAAACTGAACCTAGCTCTCAGTTTTATTGTGTATCTCCTCTTGGATGTTGTTAGTCTTTGAGGGTTGTTAGTCTGTCTGGAACTGTTGATATGTTCCTCTTTGGTAAACCAGTATTTTATCTGAACAGTCCAAAACCTACAAACCTTCATTGGCAAGAGCTTTCCAACTCTCCTTCCTGACCCAGCCACAGATCACAGGCCAGAGTTGGACACACTGAGCTACCTAACCATCTATTTTAGGAAATACTGAGAGCAATCAGATGCTAATAATAGTTTTGGGAGTAAAAACAGCCTGGGGCCAACATCCTGTTAGGTCTTGCCTTTTTCATTTTAAATACCTTGTTACCATTTTAGTTAATGGGAAGAGGAAGCAGCGGTAAAGTCGTGGAGAGTACTGCTGATGTTCTGTGCACGCTTCTGTCAGATGATTGGGGATAAGGACCCATACATCACCCTCAGGCTTCATTTCTGGCCAGTTGTTTATGTCTTGTGGTTTCTACTTTCTTACTAATATTTCCCCAGAATTATCATACATTCAAATATCTGTCTCATATCTCCCTTCCAGTTCTCTCATTTGGGTGCTTTTGATTAGTGAAGGCGCAGAAAGAAGAGGAAAAAAGCCAAATAGTCATCCCTTAAATGTCCTTTAATTAACTGTGTATGACTTATACTGCAGTGGGACATATGCCAAGCAGTTGTTCAACATGATAGGAATATACTGCTCTGGAGAGAAGTCAATGAGGCCTGCTCCGTGGGTTCGCACTGGACGCGGAAAGATTGCAGAGGGATTTTCCAACTGTATGTGTGCTCCACAGAGAATTGTATGGTGAGGTTGTTCCAGTGTGTTACTTGTCCTTGTCCCCAAAACCCACAGGATTCATGGATGGCCTTCTGTTAAGACTGTCAAAGGAACTGGCTCTGTGATCTTGTATAAGAACCATACCTGCATGTGCCTCAGTTTACTCACCTTTCAAGTGGGGGATTCATTAGATTGTCCCTAAGGCCCTATCTATAATTCTGATTTATTTATTTATTTCCTCATCCAAGGATATTTTTCCATTGATTTTTAGAGAGAGTGGAAGAGAGAGGGAAAGACAGAGAGAAATATCGGTGTGAGAGAAACACATCGATTGCCTGGACCAGGGCCCGGGCTGGGAAGGAGCCAGCAACTGAGATTTGTGCCCTTGTCCGGAATCGAACCCAGGACCCTTCAGTCCACAGGCTGACACTCTATCCATCCACTGAGCCAAACCAGCCAGGGCAATTCTGATTTTAAAATGGTGGATACCAAGTAGAGATTAGAGAAGACCATCACCTACCTCCTGGTATTTTTTGTTTAGAAGTGATGCAGGTAGATAGGCCCTGGTGATTTGTTGGCTGGATGTCCTGAGCAAAGCTAACATCTGTCTTCAGTGGTTTTGGGAGGTCTAAATAACTTAACCTGTTTAAAGCCCAGAGGGGCTTATTCATTGGTTAAATAACAACAACAGTAGCAAACTAAAAATAATAGTAAGCGGCATTCTTCCTCCAGTTCCCTTGGATGAATCTGTGAGGAGAATTTTTAATGTTGTGTGGGTTTTTTGAGGGTGACGCACCATCTTTTTTCCCCCCTTTGGAAAAGCGTAGAGAGGAAAGTATGGGATGGTGTTCAGAGCATGTGTTTGGGATATTATAATTTCCAGCTGAAGTTCAAAAGCTTCAAAAGAGTTGACTTAAAAAACTCAGAAGCTTATGAGATATGAAAGGAGATGCAAACTGCAGTTATCTGAGGCCAGGGAGCTGGCCAGCCTTGTTGGAGTCTTGCCTTTTTCACCCTTCTCGCAGCTGCCAGGCTACAAAGCCTGTTTTGTGAAAGATCCTCAAGAAACAATGAGGGAAAACAGCTTCTATTTTATTAGATTAGATGAATTTATGTGCCTGGGGGAGGGGTGTCCATGTGTTGGGGTGGGGAGGGCAGCTGTGGCCCATGTGGTCCTCACATAAGTAACCCTGGTTGCTGGAATAGGAGGGAGGTGGAGGGTGGGCTGAAGGAGGAGCATGTGGAAAGAGATTTCTGCAGTCTGTCTGGAGAGCTGCCCAGGTTTCCCAGCCAAAAAAACAAATAAAAATAAATAAAAGGCAAGTGCTGAATGACACAGATTATGATATTAAAAAGGGATGCCATTGAAAATGTGCCATGGACCCCATCATCCGTGGGGGTGGAGTGTGTGCATGAGTGGAGGCAGTGCTCTGACAGACTGGGCATAAGAAGTGTGGACTGCCCCCATCAAAGGTGCCCCCCACCCCACTCCCATGTCAGAAATCCTAAAATAAGGATTTGTCTGCATTGCAGGTTGAGGAAATTGCAGGATGAGAAGCTAGTCACTCTTTTCCTTTTTTTTTTAAATTTTAATTTATGGGGAGGGGGAAAAAGCCCCAGACCCCTCCTCTTGGGTATTAGATTCCCTCCCACTCACATAAATAACCTCCTCTCCCTGGTGCGCGCACCCCCCTCCCCTCCCCTGTGCCCCTCGGCTGTCCTATTGCTGCGCGGAATCTGCACTGCCGGAATCTGCACTGCCGCCTGCTTATTACGTACTGGGAGGATTGTTGACAAGTGCTCTGGAGCCTGCCTCTCCGCGCTCTTCCTTCCTCTCTCCCTCCCTCCCTCCCTCTGTCCTCCTTCCTCTCTGTCTCTCTGCAATGATCCGGCTCTGAGGATGGCTGCTCCACGGGTCTGTCAGGTGCAGTTTTTGGTGGCTTATCTTGAGGAACCTGGGATAGAAGGTCTGTTCCTATAAATAAATAAAAACCAAATAGCTCTATATTTGTTTCAGGCTGGTATGGCCTTTGTTGGAGAAATAGGCCTTTTGTGGGTTTCCCTATTGGGGTCCTGATTAATCTATTATGGATGGCAAGGTGCTATGTACATGAGTAACTAAAAAGTGTTGTGATTTGCTTAATATTAATATTCTTTTAGCTTTGATATCCTCCCTAGGGGTAGTGGTGGTTCCTGCAAAGGCACTGTGGAAATTTACAAGAGAGAATTAATGTCGCTCTTAAAGCATTTAGCTCTGTTGACCATTTTGGCCAAATCTGCAGTTTTAGCCAGGCTTGTATGAATTTAGACATTTCTTTCTGGGGTCTGAATGCCATCCAGCTATGGCTGGTCCCTTTATTTTATTACCAATGAATGTGATCATTTCCAGCATTTAAAAATAGATGTTTGCTTAAAGTTAATTAGTTCATCCTCACCATAGCTTTGGTTTTCTTTATAAACAGCATGATGGTTTTATTTCCCTTTAGACTATCTCTTGTCCTCTCTCCTTGAAAGATAGAGGAAACTGAGGCATGTAAATAGATACTAAGTAATTATAGGTTAGACCTTAAAGCTTTAAACTTCCAGTGCTCTCGATTATTCTGCCTTCATCCATATTTGTGTTAATATATAAAAACACAAATGAATTTTAGGAGCCATTTATTTCCGATGCTTCATTATTTTTACAGATTTTGTGGCCACATGCTTGGAGCTCTGCTTTCTGTTCTGCTTCTATTCAATTTCAGCATTGGAAAGAATGGAGGCAGTAGGCCTTTCTGAACTTGTTTGCTGTCAGCAGATTTTTTTTTTAATTAACTGATTAAAAAATTTTTTTACTTTAAATATAGCCCACTTAATCCTTTTTCATATTCGTCTGAAAAGTGGGCGTGCAGTTGATTGGCCTATGTGTGAGTGAGGTAGTGAAGGTACTGGGAAACCTGCTCTTCCCCAGTCATGCTACAGACAAAATAATGTAGAACTTCTATGGGGTCCACTTGTATTGTCTTATGGAATCAAGGCAGCCAGAGAGGTTTGGGAGTAAGGGTGTGACATTTACTTAGCCATGAATTATGATGTCAGTCAGGACACAAAGTATTTTGAATTGTGCCTATTTATCATCATAGACTATTAATCTGATGGGATTTGTTGATTTGCATTTAAGCCAGCTTTGCTCAACTTGGTAGAGGTTTGCTAATAATACTTGAGAGCCTGTTTCTTTGACTAACTTACATTTGTGCGGGTAAATGTAAGGATGGTGTGAAGCTTTAAAGATTATGAACACACACACACACACATTGTCATTATTTAAAGGTAGGATAGCACTAGCTCTCTGATAACATCACTAACTATCTCAGAACATGCTGTATATATGGATATCTTCCTTTGGGAAGTGCTAATTCCATGATTTGTAAAATCCGATTTTGGCATGTCAGGTTATCTGAACATAAAACTTTAAACATCTTGGTCTCATATTATGCTCTGCAACGATGCCATTGTTTTGTAGTTCATTTCCCATCAGCCCAACATTGTCTTTAATCACTTTTCTTCTGAATGTGGAAGGCAGTCTTTGACCTCTGGGGTGTTCAGTACTGGACCATCTGAGAGTTGCATGTCCTAGAGGACTGACTCTAAGGATTCCTGCTTTTGATGGAAATTAAAACTGGGTTGCCCAGGTGGCATGCACTTGACTGGTTTTGCCTGTATAAAATTAATAAGATGTGGGGATGGCAATGGGTCTAGAGGAGTTATGATTGAATGCAAAAGAACTTCTCATTGTAGAGCAATGTGGATGTTTATATTTTAATAATAATTATTGTTCAGGTTACTGTACCTTTCCTGATTGTTACAAAAATCATGCTAAAGCTGAAGAATGAGTGAAAAGGAAGAGAAAGTGTAGAGGGAGGATGAGACCTTTCCCCAAAGAAGTAAGAGAGCTGCACTCAAATGCACAGTATGTTTTGCTCACTGTGTGATGATCAGAGTTTCAGTAGCTTCTGGGCTGGTCCAGAAATCTTACCTAGAGATCATGGAGCCTTCCCACTGAGTGTTTTTTATATGGAATGAAGTTCAGCCGTTGACATTTTCCAGCCTCCTCTCCAGTCCAGTGTTTTCTCTCCTCTTTTGACTCTTGGGAAGGACTTGCAAAGGAGAGATCTTTTGTCTTTTGATGATTTTCATTCATTTGGGGTTGATACAGCTTGAATAGGGCTGATTTCCTGATAGCAGTAATCTGGTCACCTTTCCTGTGTGTAACTGTGAGTCTATTTGGGTGGGCTCTTTCCTTTGTGCCTGAAGGTGAGGCAATGCCTTCTGGGCTCCCTGTCCTCCCTGTTCTGGGCTCCCTTCTGGGCTCTTTTCCTGCTTGACTCTCAAATTTAGCCATTTGCTTGATTCTCAAATAGGAAAAAAGGGAGAGGGTTAGATGCTTTTTTTGCTTACCCAGGGGCCCAACTTTTTCATGTTACTAATTATCACTGTGTCAGGTTGTTACCTAACACTAATTTTCAAAAAATTGAGCATGCGAAGGAAGGTTTAGAATCCCCAAGATTTTTTGGGGAATAAAGGTTTGTCTGGTGGCTGTGAAGGGCTCCTGTGGGATCCATTGAATACTTCTCTCTCCCCCCCCACCCCCAACCCCCCATCCACCTATCTACTATCCCTTTGGGTGTTAAACTAACAAAAAAAACCCCATGTTTTCCCTGTGTCTTGGGACTCTTTGACCCCTGGCACTTTTTGGACTGCATTTTCTTGGTTGGAATAGGAAATCTCCATAGCTGATTTGAGAGTAGACAAAGGGGAGCCCAGGTATGCTCAGGGGCCATTCTCCTGAGGGAAGGGGATAATTATTTTCCATAAGCCGAAGTATTAAACCTCTTTCATTTGCGCTTCGCTGACCATGAGTGTGACGGTGACATCATGCCTCACGATTGTCATTTGTTCCCAACCCTTTCAGCATTTTGATAAGGAGAGGATGTCAGTGGACCAGCCTGGGCTTAGCTTCACTGACATCTCTGCACAGCTCACCCTCTTCCTGGAACCCTAGGACAGATGGAAGAGCTTAGCTGCTGACCCGAATATGTATAGTTGGGTTTAAACTCCATATTCCTGTTGAACCTGTGTAGCTGGCCTGAACAGATTTTCCCTAGCATCCAAATGCAAAAAGCAAGCAACCCAATTTTTCTCTCAAAATTGGAGTAAAAATAGGTGTTTTCATTAGTAATGGCAGCAAGCTAGGCATTCTGACTACCTCAACCAAGGGGGCTGCTTTTATAATTTTTCTCTCAACTAAGAGGGCTGCAGCCAACCCCATCCCCCAACACACACACTCAAGCACACACAGCTGCTGAAACGAAAGCTCTCTTTGGATGCTTGACTGTTTAATATGTAATGTGATACCTTGTCTCACAGTGACAGGGTGACAGACGGGCATTGGCTCTATAATACAGAATTACCTTTTGTGCATCCCTCCTACAACAAAGCCAAATCCATTGACTCTCCCTAATATGGTAATACGTCTGATGTGCTCCAGATGTTTTGGAAGCTCAGAACAGCTTCAAAGTCTCCTTGTTTTTCTTTTTTCTTTAACCCTTCTTTAAGCATTGCTTTTGTGAAATAGAAGCATTAGATTTTTCTTGGGTTTTATATTGTAATGAACATGTAGCTAATGAGAGGACTAGTGAAACGTCTTTGTGTCTAAAACATAATAAAATTACAAGGACTATACATACATTCTAGTTCTTTTTTCAGATATTAGTAAAGAATTACCTTCTCTATGAGTGTTTGTGTTCTGAAATCTGTGTCTCTCATCAGTTGCTTAGTTGAAATTCCTTCAGCTAAGGAATCTGGCCTCCTTTATGTTTCAATTTTCCCAACCCCTTTTACGTTAAGGCAAAAGGGAGATCAAGAACAGGAATTCTTACTCCCCTTTGCTGCTGCTGTTCTAGGCGTAGAAAGAAGATGGTTTTAGTGTGTGGCCTTCTATCTTTTCATTTCTCGATGATTTGGAAGATGGGATGAAAAGTTCCTGAATCTGATGGCAGGGTTCTGTTGTATCTGATTTCCTTGGGGTTCTCAGTTTGAGAGAACGGGCACTGCCATTGTGGTGGATGCTTGGTTTCAGGCCTGTGACGTGCCGCTCCTGTCAGCTGATGGTGACTGGCTGAGGTTACAGGCAGTCCCCAGGCTGCCTTTACTGCGTGATTTGGAATTTTCAGCTCATATTTATTGCTTTTGTCAAAGACAATAGACGCGGTTTAATTTAAGTTCAACCTACTGAATATTAATAGAGGAGAACAAATGCTAATGTGGGGAGACTGAATCCTTGGGCCATTCAGTTTCCTCTATTTAACCTCCTCTCCCCAACAAAGGTTTGTGTAGGCTGGGGGAGGGGTTTGGGAAAATAAAATCAATTTGTGTTTGAAGGAGGAGGGGATGCCTTTTCATCGTTTCTCATTTACTAACAATAATAATTTAAAAAATTGTTGGTAGGGCTTTGTTAGGGGGAGGAAAAGGCAGCACCTATTAGCTCATCTAATATTATAATGATGGGTATTCTGCCCTGTGGCATCATATCCCATCTTGCTGACCTGGCTCTTTTGGATTGGACAGGCAGTAGGATTTGGATGAAAACATTCAAAATGAAAGGGGTAGTCAGTATACTGGAGATGTTAAAAGGGTGTGTGTGTGTGTGTGTGTGTGTGTGTGTGTGTGTCTGTCTGTCTGTCTGTGTATAGGTGTGTACAAAAGAAAAAGCCCAGGTTTATCCAACCATGTAGACTAAAAATAAATGTGACTGTTCTTTGTGCTGACATAACACAGGATGGTATGTCAAATTGAAAAAGTCATTCATATGCAGAACTAGTCAGTCTCTCCCCATCCACCCCTCCTCCTATAAAAGCTCAGAAAAGCAAAGGTCCTTCAATTTGCATAACAGGCAATCAATTTCCTGGCTTAGGCCCCATTTTCCTATTCTGGAAAGTCAGTCCACAAGCTACCTCTCTTGTACTTGAGGTAATCAGTCATTGTTAATCCTTGGAATGGGGAAAATTTTGGAGCTCTTTGAAGAGATTAGCCTGGTAAGGGCTTCAGAACAATGGACCCACTACTTTTATTTCTTTTAATGTAGCCCAGTCTTGCCTTAGTATTTCAGATCATCCTCATCTGTTTGCCTCACAATGAGCTCACATACAGTCCATTAAAATTCCCCATTTTTCATCAAAAATATTATAGTCCAGTTTCCCTGCATTTGTGCTTGGACATTTGATTTTTTGAAGGGAAGAAACATAATATGCCTTTTTACACTGAAGCCTCTTGGATATGAACACCTTTCCCAGCCTGTTACTTATTAAAAGTCTGTATTTGTCATTAGCTGACTCTTATAGCTCTGTGATAGGTTTTGTAAGCAATCTTTTTTTCACTTCACAAATTAGTGATAAAAGGTGGCAGAATGCCCATACAGAACTTTGGAACTGGGTGCCTCACTGTGTGAGAAATGGCTCACCTGTCCAAATTTCAAATGATGGACTAGGAAACAGAAGCATGGCAAAAATGAGACTTTTAATAATACTCTTGAGTGTGCACCCATTTTACAGGATCACAAGTGGGGCAAGGAACATAGCCTATTATTTAGACCCCCCTCCAGTTCCTCATTGGCTGAGGACTATTTGGTCACCTGTTTCCTAATAGGTCGCCTAGGTCTTGCTGTCTCCCATTGGGTTATTTAAAAAAATGCGCTGGGGCCTTCTCTAGTTGCCTCTGCCTCCCTTTGTCTCTAGGCCCTAGGAATCTTCCTAGGACTATCAGCCACATTAATAACTCTCATCCTCTCTCCCCACCCCCACATTCTGTTTGCTCTGGGGAAATTCTGCAGCAGCCTGGCCACATGCTGTTTCTTTTCCATGAAGGTAAATCAGAGGCATGTTTCTTACAACTGTGAGTTGTATGGTCATAGTTTGTGCAGTATAATTGGTTTCCTGGGACTTAATTCACACTTGCCTAGAGCTTTATAGTATTTTAAGGCAACCAGGTCTCTTACCGGTTTGAACCTTGTTTTCTCCTACAATAGTGGTTCTCAAAAGGTAGTTCCTGGACCAGCCAAAGCAACATCAGCGCCAGTTGGGAATTTGTTAGAATAGCATAACTGGGGTTGAGGCCTAGGGGACTGTTTGACAAAGCTCTCCAGGTGATTTTTACTCTTGCTCAAGTTTGAGAATCACTACTACTGTCTACAATCTACTGAGATTATTCTTGTTAGAAGGACAAGTGTATAGCTCTGCTAAGTCATTCACTCATTTGCTGCTTCCTCACTCAGCAAATACTTAAGGTCTAAGGGTAAGGCAGCATTTCTTCCCCACATTCACCTAGCAGCATCTAGTTCTTCCTTATTTCCCCCTTGATCCAGATATATTTTCAAAACCACTCGTCCCTCCCTCCTTCCCTCTCCCCTTCCCTCCCTCCCTCCCTCCCTCCCTCCCTCCCTCCCTCCCTCCCTCTCTCCCTCTCCCTTTCCCTCCCTCCCTCTCCTCTCTCTCTTTTCTTTCTTTTCCCTGATGCATAAAACAGCACCAGAGGCATGGATGAATAGAATGGACACATAGATCTCCAAGGGGAGGAAGGTGGAGGGGACGGGAAGAAATTAACCAGAGAACATGTATGCATAGCCATGGACATAGATAATATTGTTGTGAACGCGCCTGGTGGGGGGCGGACTGTGGAGGTTGAGTGGAGGGGGCAAAGGGGAGGGAAAATGGGCGACATCTGTAATAGTGTCAACAATAAAAAGATAGAAAATTGAGATTCAAAAAACCAACAAAAAACAACAAAACACCACACACACACACACACACACACACACACACACACACACAAAACACATCACTTCTTTTTACTCCTCCTTCACCACCACTGTCACACTGGTTTCTGTTTTGCTTTTAGGCATATTGCAAATTCCAGCTTTGCTCTTCTTATGCTGGTATTTATTGCAGGTATTTATTGCAAGCTTGCTTGCTGGCTCCACTGATTCATATTCATTGCCCTCCCCTATCACTTTTTTTTGCCCTATAAGTGCAAAGTTTCTTCTTTGCTCATACTACTAACTGGTACAACCATGTATACTTGTCCATCTATCTCCTCTCATTGGAATTTAGATTTTGTTTGGGATGCCTGTATCCCTGGCATATATGGGGGGTGTTAAGAAAATGAATGGATGAATATATATTCCCTCCTTTCTTTCCTGCTTTCTTCTTCTTTATGTACTATTGAAAAAATTGGAACTCAACCAAGAGTACACATATTTAGATGCATATCTGCTTTTTTTCTTATTAATTTTACATATGGTGAATTTTTACTATGAATTTTCCATACTTTTCAAGTGTGGCAATTCATTCATCTTGTCTTTTTTTTTTTTTTTTTTTACATATGCGACATATTATGTCCCTGGCCAGTTTCCTAAGTCAGTTATCTGTATCTTCCTACTGTTTGGGTGGGCTGTTTGGGTGGGCTGGCATCCCTCCTACCCACAATGTGATGTTACTAAAGTGCTTTAATTTAGTGTTGATATATAAAGGCGTAATGTCAACCCACATATGTAGTTTTAGTTTTCTAGAGCTACATTAAAATTTTTTTAAAAAGCAGGTAAGATTAATTTTAGTATATTTGACGTAATATATGCAAAATATGTCAAGAATTAATATGACATTATTAATCAAATGCTAGTTACACTGTTTTAAATTAATAATGAAAATGTATTTCCTCATCCATGCTAGCCATGTTTCATATGTTCAGTAGTGGCCATTGTAATGGCCACTACTCTAATCTTTGAAACACCAGCCACAGTTCTACCCTTAGATTCATAGATTTATATACAGTTATGTCCCTTTTTTGCCTCAGTGCAAACTCCCCACATTTCTCTTTCTTTGGGAAGTTGTATACATTTTCATTTCCATATTGTATTCATGACTCCCAAAGCCACATGTCTCAGTAACAGCCACAGGATTGTATTTACTGCACTGAATTAGATTTCCAACCTCATGTTATTACAGATAACTCTGAAATGATGTAAAAGTAGATAACTGAAGAAATGCATGCATAAACAGGTCAAGCCCCAGGGCTTTGTTGCAGTGTACAATGTTCTTTCAGAAAATTTTAACCAATATATAGGATACTGTAATCTACATAGTGCAGTGATGGCGAACCTATGACACGTGTGTCAGAGGTGACATGCGAACTCATTTTTTTGGTTGATTTTTCTTTGTTAAATGGCATTTAAATATATAAAATAAATATCAAAAATATAAATCTTTGTTTTACTATGGTTGCAAATATCAAAAAATTTCTATATGTGACACGGCACCAGAGTTAAGTTAGGGTTTTTCAAAATGCTGACACGCTGAGCTCAAAAGGTTCGACATCACTGACATAGTGTTTAGTGCAAATAACAGAAACCACTCTTTCAACCAAAAAGGGATCTAATACAGTGAATTAAGTGCATACCAAATTGGTGGAACATTTAGAAGAACCAAAATCAAGGGGTCACCCAGCACATTTGGCTTCGTTTAAAAGACAAGTACCATGACTATTTTACAGATACTGTGCTAGCATTCCTGCTGATGTCCCTGAGGCTGGTGACTAGACTGTGAAATTGGGGGTCAGTCGCTGTGGACATTTTTGTTGGTACTAGCTTCCCCATGGGTAGAATAAGTTGTATCAAGAACCTTAGATGCAAGGACATCTGAATGCTAGAATACCCATCAGGCTTTTATTCAACTGTCACTCATTAATGTGGCCTTACTGCTTGCTAAATACTTCCATATTACCTGGCATAACCCTTCCCTAGGAACTTTCTCCAGTATAGTTACACATGTTGGGCCTCCATGACTCCCTCTTCTACATGGTGCTATAAATGTAGTCATAGATAGTCCTGATCCTTTAAGACAGTCGAAGGCAAATACCGTGACTGTCTAATATAATGGATTGCTATGAAGAGGAAGTTGGGTAGTAGGATTTCTAGTTAATAACTAAGATATGGCTAAAAAGTAATGACATTTTTTCTTATATGGCAGGTACTAGTCCCTGAAGGGAAATCCAAAAAGGACTTCAGTATTTCTAGAGTAAATATTTAGCCCTTGAAGATTAACTAGTTTGAATTGGTAATACTTCAGATGCCTTTCTTCTCTTCCACCCCCAGCCCAAAAAATATTTATGTACTTAAAAAAGAACCCTTCAGTATATTATTATAATTAAAATTTTCTGCTTGAATTTTTTTACTATTACAATTGTTTATTTGTTAGGCATTCACTCCTGTAAAAGGTTCAAAGTAGATGAGGTATGATTTTTTTTCTCCCCATTCAAAAGAGATATGTGCCTTTAAGTTCTTTTCTATCCATCACAAGTCATTGTGTAGGGTTAACTGTGGTAAAGTGCTGCTTCCTGATGTCATGTGTTTAAGTGTTTGTCCCCTTTTCTCACCTGTAGGGCTCCTTGGTAATGGCCAGTCTAAGGGATTAGGACCAGCATCAGAACAGTCAGAGAATGAGAAGGATGATGCATCCCAAGTGTCCTCTACTAGCAACGATGTTAGTTCTTCAGATTTTGAAGAAGGGCCGTCGAGGAAAAGGTTAGTACCCAAGGCTGAAAGTATTGGTGCCTTAAATCAGGGACTGCAAACTAGGTGCCAGTTTTTGCCACATGGAAACAAACTTGGGCCCATTCATGCAATCTCCTGATTTTTCATAGAGGAGTCAGAGTTCTGAATTTTTATATTAAATGTCCTGGTTTCAAAAGATAGTCCACTAATTATATCTAAAAATAAATACACAAAAAAATGGTATGGGCCAAATAAAACATGTTATTGTCATAAAAATTGGCCAGAGTCACCAATGTGTAATTCTTGTATTCATTTAAAAAAATATATTTATTTTTATTGATTTTAGAGAGGAAGGGAGAGAGAGAGAGGGATAGAAACATCAATGATGAGAGAGAATCACTGATTAGCTGCCTTCTGCACACCCCCTACTGGGGATCAAGCCCACAACCCACGCATGACCCCTGATGGGGAATCAAACCGTGACCTCCTGGTTCATAGGTTGATGCTCAACCACTGAGCCATGCCAGCCGGACCTGTCTTGTGTTCATTTTAATAGATTTTTATCAGTAGTATTTCTTGAGTATATTAGATGGTATTTTGCCATTCCTGTACAGAAATGTTTCTAAGAATTTGAAGAATTAAATGTGTGTCTGAAAATTTCCCCCCCTCATCTGGAAAGCAAAATCCATATGATGTTTAATCAGGTTAGTAGTTGTGGAATAGGTTCTTAAAACTTTGAGTTTACCAGCAGTTTTCTTTTTTTTTTTTTTTAATTACTTTTAAAAATAAACTTAAGATGGTTGGATAAGGAAGTTAGCTGTGTAGCTAAGAGTTTGTGGTTTCATGGTCAAACAATGGCAGTTACATTATATAATGACTAGAGGCCCGATGCATGAAGATTCGTGCAAGAATGGGCCTCCTTCCCCCTGGCTGCCGGCACTGCCTTCGCTCTGGCCAGAGCCGCCTTTCCAGCTTCATTCAGGCCCAGAGCCACCTTTCCACCTTCCCATGCTGCCCAGAGGCCCGGAGTGGCTGGGGCAGTGCGGAACGCCTGCATTGTTGCCATGGTGATGATGCAAGGTCCCGCCCCACCCCCAGCCACTTGGCGCCTGTGTATGCAAATTAACCCATCATCTTCGTTGGGTTAATTTGCATACTCATTCCTGATTGGCTGATGGGTGTCACAAAGGTACGGTCAATTTGCATCTTTCTCTTTTATTAGTGTAGATGCTTTTAATTGGGTGTTTTAGAAACCCTTTTGGTAGTTATCTGCTTTATTTCATATCTTATGTGTTGTGTCCCCCCTTTTATCATTTAGAATTTATATTTCATTTTATTTCTTTTCCGTTCACATACTTAAAGTTTTCCTGGATGACTAGATTAATGACATTTTCTTAGAATCTGTTAGTTTGAGAGGTTGGGGAAAGGAGGAAAATTTCCTTGATCTGGTCCTTTCTGTTTACTCTTTCTACAGAATTATAGTTACATTTTGGAAACTATCTAGATGTTTATATCTAATGAAGAACTGAGTATGGTGGAAAATCAAAAGGATTTTAGCCATGTGTAGATATTTGAAATCCTTAACCGAACTGTACTTTGGATCTGAAATATGAGGTGCATCGCACAAGTGTTAGTTTATTTTTCGCCAACATGGAGTGTCTTTGTTTAAAAAGTTCCATGATACAGCGCCTGTATTAAGTTCTATCCTCAATTTTCTTGTAATCATCAGCACTGTGTCTTGGATATCACTGGATTTGTTGTTCAGTTAGCAAGCATGAATAAGAAGTATCTCTGCCAGTGTACTGGAATTTGTATACTACTCTTTTTAAGGACACTTGGGTGAGTGTCTAACATATTGCTCTGCCTCAATTTGAGAACTGCATTGTCACTAGAGAGGGGGAGCTCAGGATGTGCTAAACCACACCAGTAAATATATATTGGAATGTGTAATGTTATCCAAGCTTCCAAACATTGTGTATCGTCATACATCTGGCATCATCTTTCATCTCTGTTTGTGGAGCAAAATTCTATGACTGTGCGGTTGGAAGTGACAGCACCCAGTCCTTTAGCTGTGTTGTGTAACTTGTCCATCACCCTCACCTCTGGTAAGACCCGGGCAGCGTGGGAGCTTGATGATGAAGATCAACAGGCAACATTCTCTTGAAGGGGTCCTTTGTCCCTGGCTCCTTTCTCAGATGACCGTGCTGCTGGCTTCCTCTTTGCATGGTACACTGGTGTGGTGTGACAGCTGTGTGCACAGCATGTAGCTTTAATTTTCCAGGCCAGTGGAAAAGAGCACCTTAGTTCAGGGTGAACTTAAGGCAAATTTCATTATTGCTAATCTACTCTAATTTTTAATGTGCTAAACATCTTGTTTTACTGAACTGAAGACTCATAGCAGCATTTTATTTGGTTGTGACCACACTCTACTAGTGAAATCCACCAGGGACTTACTGTAGATGGACGGTTGACCAGTCAGGCTAGGTTTAGGGCTGGTCTGTGGTAGCCTGTATTACAGGTGGAGGGCTGTGTAATTGATCAACAGGTGGGGAAGTTAGGGGCATACATTTCACAATGTTGCCAGATATGTAATAACTACAAAATAATAACTTTTAATACTTTTTCTGCTCTTCCCCCCCCCCCCCCCCCATTGGTAGTTAATGTAAATATTTAGGAACCCTGTCGTCTAAGGCAGAATGTGTGAACTGGAACCTGAATTCTTGGGGTTTTGTTAGTATACTGCAGGAATTTTCTTCCTTTTCATCCCATGGCACTCATAAACTAATTGCTAAAATTCTGTGGCACACTAAAAAATATACTTTTTGCCAATATGACAAAAAAATAGGTATAATTTTGATTCATTCACAGCAGATGGCTATTGTGTTGGTTGTTGTCATTATTTTATGTTACAACCTAAGGGAAAAGCAGTCATTGCCCCTGACTAAATAGTCAAGTATTGTATGTTTTAAAGATTCTTGCAGCATACCCTTTAAATATTCAGATTGCAAAGCTCCCCTTCATTTTACAAAGATTGTATCTTTTCTTATACTTGACTGTGTGTGTCATCTCTGCCTCCAAGGAGTCAAGTCCAGAGTAACTAGTGGTTATTTCAAAATGTTACTTTAAGTTTAGGGTGGATTGTGGTCTAGATCCAATTTTAACCTTGTGTCTAAAATTCCCTAACCCTCACAAATACATTGGAAGAGCAGGTTTTATGATTGACTGTTTGCATTCACTGTTGTCATTTATACATCATACATTGAATTGTAAAAATCCAAGGTCATGATTTATATATTTGCTTTGAAAAAAGCAGTCTGTACATTTTGGGAATGATAAAAATTGCTAGCTCTTCTTGTTCAGTTAATTACTCTTTATAGATACTTGGTTTTAGGAATAGCAGTTAATATATGTTTTGTCTTGTGGGGAAAGGGAAAGAAAGGAATTTATATGTGTGACTTCCTTAAGAAAAGTTAGTCTGTGGTGTAGATTATGCCAGCCTTAGTTCAACCATGCCCTGAGTTTCCAACCTATAAATGGTAACAATTCCATTTGCTGATGATGCTTTTTAAGTCTTCAGTTAGAAAATGTGTGTACAAGGTGTTATTTTTCTACAGGAAACCCCCTATGCTATGTTTTGCCTTTGGTTTTAAATGAAGTTGGGAAGCTTTTTGGCACATAGGAAACAGTAGAATCCAGAGATTATAGGAATTATTTTCCTTGACAGAATTAAAAATAAAAGGTATTATTTTGCCTAGCCATTAAAAAGTCATCATCTAAAGTCCGTCTCTCTCTCTCTCTCTCTCTCTCTCTCTCTCTCTCTCTCTCTCTCTCCCTCCCTCCCTCCCTCCCTCCCTCCTCCCCCTACCCCCCTGTTAATCCTCACTTGATGATATTTCCTCCATTGAATTTCAGAGAGTGGAAGGAAGAGGGAGAAATAGAGAAACATCGATGTGACAGAGATATATTGATTGGTTGCTTGCCCGACCCAGGCTGGGGATTGAGCCTGCAATCAAAGTACATGCCCTTGACCTGAATCGAACCCGAGACCCTTCAGTCCGCGCGCTGACGTTCTGTTCATTGAGACAAACCAGCTAGGGCTAAAGTCACTCTTTGTAAAAGGAAAAGCCACTCTCTCTCTAGAAGTTCTTTGCCTGTTTGATGTACATGGCTGCCCAGCCATTGAAGAGCTGAAGGACTTAGTGTGGTGGGAACTCCTAGGTGTTGGTTTTCCTTTCCTTTCCTTTTTTTTTTTTTTTATCATTGTGGTAGGTGTTTAAAATAATTTTAAAAATTGTAATGTAGTTTTTAATGTTTAGAATGGAAACTATAGACTTGCAGCCTTTCATAGGATGGCCATGCCTACCTAAGCTCCTTACCCTCCTCCCTACCTTATATTGCCTATCCTGATAAACTTAATGGTTGTAAAATTTGTATTTCCTGCAAGAAGTATATGAGTATTTTCAGGAAACAGAGTGGACAGATTTTGTCTGTCAGGTGTGGCCTGACTGAGAGACTCTGCAATGTTTAGAGGAGATAGAGGTTATCTGTTTAGCTGATGGAAAGGAAGGTGTTGTACAAAGAAATTGGTGATGGTATATTTTTAGGTGCAAGTAAGTGAAGATCCAAAATGCGAGGTCCACAAAGGGGTCATTTGAATTGACCACTCAAATATGAACTGTGTATTTTATTTTATTTTTGGGTAGATGGAGGAAAATAGAAAGGAAAAATGTAAAGAGAGTGGTCTTTCTTAAGGACTTGTCATGAGGACCTTGTATGTGGCACAATGGTTAAGAGTATGGGCTGGAGCTAGACATGTGGTTCAACCATCTGCTTGTTATATGCTCTTGGGCAGGTTCTATACCATCACTGGGACTCAGTTTTATCACCTGTATAATGTCTATGATAATAATAATCACCTCATGGTGGTATTTTGTGCTGAACACGTTAATTCACAAAGAGCACTCAAGTGTATAATAAGTACTGTGTGCTAGATATTATTAACTGTCATCAGTGTATGTGGCACATGAATTGCTACATGTGAATATGCACATTCATCGGAGACTTTGCAAACGTGGTTTACAGGGATTTTGATTTTATAAATTGTGATTTCTATCTTCCCTCCATGGCATCACCGTCAGCAGCCATCTGTGGGCAGATGGAAAAGTGTGGGTGTGTGTCCCTCTTTGGAAGTTATTGAGTCACAGGAAGGATCTTTGTGGTTGTATAGTGTGAAATTTCCTTCTCAAAGCTTGGTGTGACCAGGTATTTGCTTGCACAGAGCAGGCAGAAGTGAGATGAGGTTGAGAGAGTAGAAAGTGCAGACTATGCCTCTGCAAGGACATAACTTTTCTTTTTGTTAAATAAACAGAAGACCTGATATATTTTAGTTAGGCTTTTTATAGTATAAAATTTATTGAGTTCTAAGGTAGTCCTCTTCCAGTAGACTGGATTTCGAATGTGAATTGTATTAAGAGTGAGGATGCCATGACTTAGTGCAGTTTAGTTTCTGGATATGATTACACGAAGACAATGAGAATTTTCCTAGGCTTTTAACAGGTATTTTTCCCCCTCAGGTGAATTGCCTATGTAAATGTTTTCCTGATTATTTCTGTTCTCTGTCACTATCCTATATAATAAAAACCCAGCAACTGAAACGGTGGAACGACCAGAATGACCAGAGACCAGAACACCATGGCCCCTTGCCCAGGCTGGCCCACCCCCCAGGGAGTGGTTAGGGGCGCCCCTAGGCAATGCAGTAGGGTGCAAATTTGATGGGGGAAAGTCAAAGAAATAGGGGGGAAGGTCTTAAGGGTCTGTGGCATTGTGGTGGTCGGCCTGGAGTAGGTTTGGAGTGTGCTGGGGAAGGAAGAGGAAGATCCGAGTGGAAAATGGCTCAGCACAGTACCTTTCTCATTGCGAAGGGAAACGGTGACAGCCATGGACTGAATGGGAGGTTGTTTCATGAGTGTGCTTGGGACCGACATGTTCATGGCAGTGGCAGTACTCCCGAAACTTCACTGATTCCAAATAGTAAACAGCTATCAATGTCAAAGAACAGAAAAATCCTCTCCAAATAGAGGCCCTGGATGTTGCAATGCAACCGAAGGAAACACCACTTAAGGAGGAGCTAGAAAAACCGGAAGTATGCGACCAGAGGATTGTGGGATTGTGGAGGACGCCTGGGTGCCTACCACTAGAACGTGGTAGCCTGTTACGTGCAAGTACATAGTCAGCCCTATAGTCCTGTCTTGCAGTATTTGGATGTGACTTCTGGCAGGAAATTATTTCGATTGAGGTTTGCTGTTCCCTTGCGTGAGGAAGATCAGAATTAAAGGTTTCGTTTGTTACCTTGGTTTGAAGCGGAGGAAAATGGGATAGTGACGAATAAGAAACTTTGGAGATAGTGAAGGGCAGTTTGTCCAGACTGTTGAGAGCTCAGAATTATAGTTTAATTGGGATAGAAATCCTGCTAATAGCACCTGATGCCTGAAATCTGGGCACTCTACTTTTAGGTTTTCCAGTTCAAGTTTTTGGAGACTGCCTCTTAAAACATTCCTGGTTGGAAAGTGCAGAACACCACCGCCCCTTGCCCATGCTGTCCCTGCCCTCCAGGGAGCAGTTAGGAGTGATCAGGCAGACAGGCGAGCAGTTAGGGGTGATCAGGCGGGCAGGCAGAGTGGTTAGGGGCAATCAGGCAGGCAGGCGAGCAGTTAGGAACCAGCGGTCCCAGATTGCGAGAGGGATGTCCGACTGCCGGTTTAGGCCCAATCCTCAGGGATCAGATTGGGCCTAAACCGGCAGTTGTACATCCCCTAAAAGGTCCCAGATTATGAGAGGGTACAGGCCGGGCTGAAGGGTCCCCCCCCTGCACAAATTTCGTGCTCCCTGTCTTTAGTATCCTATCTAATAATAGACAAACATGGTAATTGACTGTACCTTCGCTATGCCTCCCATTGGCTAATCAGCGCAATATGCAAATTAACCGCCAACAGAGATGGCGGCTAATTTGCATACTGCAGGCAGGGCAGGACAGCGCCATCCCACCTGTCCCGCCGCCATCTGGGCCTGCTATTTGCAACCCGGGGCGGTGGGGCGGGGCATCACCATCCCGACTGCCCTGCCGCCATCCAGGCCTGCTATCTGTGACCCAGGGTGGCGGGCGTTCGTGTGCGACCCGACCCGGGGCTGCCAGGCGGTGCAGCAGCGATCAGCCAGCCCGCCCGGCCTCCATCCGGGCATCCCGTGTATGACCCGACCTGGGGCGGCCAGGCGGGGCAGCAGCGATCCGCCGGCCCGCCCAGGCGTCCCGTGTGCGACCCGCCCAGGGCGTCCCATGTGCAACCCAACCTGGGGCGGCGCCCCAACCCCTGGATCGGCCCTGCCGTGTGCGCGACCCGGGGAGGCGGGGTAGGCACCGAGGGATCGGGCCTGCCATCTGCCACCCGGGGAGCGGGCCTAAGCCAGCAGGTAGTTATCTCCCGATAACTGTGAGAGGGCACAAGTGGGGCTGAGGGACACCCCCTCCCTCCCCCCCTCCCCCGCCAGTGCACAAATTTTTGTGCACCGGGCTTCTAGTCCTATCTAATAAAAGAGAAACATGGTAATTAGCCGTACATCCGCTACCCTTCCCATTGTCTAATCAGGGTGATATGCAAATTAACTGCCAGCCAAGATGGCGGCCGGCAGCCATGCACTGAAGTGAACAGGGAGGCTTGCTTGCTCCAGTGACAGCGGACTCCAACGTTCCCCGCCTGACTTGCTGGCCTCTCAGCTGCAACTGTAAGCAACTATGTTGCAAATATAGAAGCTAAACAAACCCCCAGAAACCTGCTTTAGTCAGCCGGGCTTCAGCCAGCCGGACCGCAACATTGTATCAAATACAGAAGGTAAACAAAGGCCAGAAACCTGCTTTCAGCAGCCAAGGCCTCAGAGCTAAAGCTGGCCCAGAATAAAAAAAAAAAAAAAGAAAAAAAGGAGCGGTTGGGAGCTTCAGTCACCCGCCAGCCTGAAAACGGCCCTCAGCCCCTCACCCAGACTGGCCAGGCACCCCAGTGGGGACCCCCACCCTGATCCAGGACACCCTTCAGGGCAATCCAGCCAGCCCCCACCTGTGCACCAGGCCTCTATTCTATATAGTAAAAGGGTAATATGCCTCGCAGCACTGGGATCAGCGGAGCCGAGAGGCCTCCTGGCACCGGGATCAGCGTGACAGGTGGCAGCGCCCAAACCCCCTGATCACCCTGGGCTCTGTGTGTGACAGAGTGCAGCGCCCCAACCCCCTGATTGCCCTTCTCTGTGTGTGACAGAGTGCGGCGCCCCAACCCCCTGATCACCCTGCGGCTCTGTGTGTGACAGGGTGCAGCGCCCCAACCCCCTGATCGGCCCTGCTCTGTGGGTAATAGAGGACGGCGCCTCAAACCCCCTCCCCCCATGGGCCCTGCTCTGTGTGTGACGGGGTAGAGCCATAACCTCCCCATCGGCCCTGCCCTGAGTGTGACAGTGGCGGCGCCCCAACCCCCTGATCGGCCCTGCTCTGTGTGTGACAGGGTGCGGCGCCCCTACTCACCCCTCCCCACGGGCCCTGCTCTGTGTGTGACGGGGTAGAGCCATAACCTCCCCATTGGCCCTGCCCTGAGTGTGACAGTGGCAGCGCCCCAACCCCCTGATCAGCCCTGCTCTGTGGGTGATAGAGGGCGGCGCCCCGACCCCCTGATCCGCCCTGCTCTGTGTGTGACAGGGGGCGGTGCCCCAACTCCCCTATCGGCCCTACTCTGTGTGTGACAGGGGGGAGCTCCTCAATCCCCTGATGGGCCCTGTTCTGTGCGTGACAGGGGGCAGCGCCCCAAGCCCCTGATCCGCCCTGATCTGTGTGTGACAGGGGGGAGCTCTTCAACCCCCTGATCGGCCCTTCTCTGTGTGTGACAGGGGGGGAGCTTCTCAGCCCCCTGAATCAGCCCTGCTCTGTGTGTGACAGGGTACGGAAGCCCCAACCCCCCTGATGGGCCCTGCTCTGTGCATGACAGGGGGCAGCGCCCCAACCCCCTGATCGGCCTGCTCTGTGCATGACAGGGGCAGCGCCCCAACTCCCCCATCGGCCCTGCCCTGAGCCCGACCAGGGGCTGCACCTAGGGATTGGGCCTGCCCTCTGCCACCCGGGAGCAGGCCTAAGCCAGCAGGTCATTATCTCCTTAGGGGTCCCAGACTGCGAGAGGGCACAGGACGAGCTGAGGGACACCCCCCCACCCCCCAGTGCACAAATTTTTGTGCACCGGGCCTCTAGTATATATATAAAAGCCTAAGCGACCATTTGACCATTCGACTGGTAGCTATGATGTGCACTGACCACCAGGGGGCAGACGGTCAACACACAGGCATGGAAACATGGAACAGACTGATGAATCTCAGAGGAGGGGGGCAGGAAGAGATTAACCAAACATCTTATATGCACACTAGAGGCCCGGTGCTCGGATTCGTGCACTGGTGGGGTCCCTCGGCCTGGCCTGTGGGGATCGGGCTGAAACTAGCTTTCTGACATCCCCTTAGGGGTTCCGGATTGCAAGAGGGAGCAGGCTAGGCCGAGGGACTCCACCGGTGCATGAATCTGTGCACCGGGCTTCTAGTGTTGATATAAAATACTTTTATACCTCCAGGTTTGAAAGGATGATAGTCCCTTCCCCACAGGATTCTTGCTTGGCAGTGTGCTGTGTGAGAAATTGGAGTTACTCAGTGTGAACAACCTTCATAATTTGAAGAGCCTAAATAATTTTTACATTTATCTTTAACAAAATGCACCAGTGGTATTGTTTAATGTTAAATGCACTTGCTTTTATTGCCAAATTCAAAGCAAAAAAGCAGTACACAGCTTAGATATATTTTTCTTAACTTTTAATTTAGGTTTAGACACCTTTACTCACCAGGCTTTTGCAAATTATTTTGTTGTTACAACCTTGAGTGTTTTACAAAGTAGGGATTATCACTGTTATAATTTTAAATTCTAAAGCTACCTTAACTGAAACAGAGTCTTCACTTAAATAAATAAGGAAGGGGCAAAATTGAGGAATGGAATATTATGTGACATATTCAGTATCACAAAAAATAATTGTGGAATTAAATATAAAGTAACGGTAGATGTGTCCACCCTGCCTGCTCTTTTTATTTAACTAGATAGTTGCCATTTCTGATGCTCTTCTTTTCTTTTTTTTAGATTTAAATGTCTTTCTGGGTTCATTTTCCTTTTCCTTTTACCTGAAGGACCTTAACATTTCTATATAGGTCTGCTGAGTTTTGATCAATCTTTCAACTTTTGTATGTTGGAAAAGGTATATAAAGGTCTTTCTCACCCTAATTTAAAGGACATATTTATATTTTATGAGAACTGTAGAATCACATGTAGTTGTAAGAAATTCTTCTTCACTTTTAAAATATATTTTTGCTGGGTATGGAATTCTAGGGTCCCTAGCACCCCGCACAGTGATGTAAAGATGGGCTCCACTCCACTATCTCCAGGTTTGCATTGTTTTTTGATAGGAAGTCTATTGTCATTCTTAGCTCTCTAAGAAGTATCATTCTCCCCAGTCAACTTCTTAAGATTTTATTATATTCTATCATGCAGTGCCCCTTGGTATAGTTTTCTTTATGTTTCTTGTGTTTGGAGTTACTGAATTTTAGTTCTGTAGATTTCATCAGTTTTGGAAAGTTTGGAGCCAGTATTTCTGCAAATATTTTTTTGGGGGGTGTTCCTCTTTCCCTCTTTAGGGATTTCAGTTGCACATATATTTGTCTTCTTGAAGTTGTCCCACAGCTCATTGATATTCTTTCTGTTCATTTTGTTCTGGTCTGTTTTTCCCCTCTTGTGTTTCATTTTAAGTAGTTTCTATTCCAAATCTGTGAACATGTACTTTTTAATAGAGATTGTTGTTTCTGTCTTAAAAGTTAGATTTTGATCTTTGTATCTTCAGTGCCTCTCCTATTATATGTTTTATCTTGCTCTCCCAGAACATATGGAATAAGTTATAATAGATGCTTTAATATGTTTGTCTACAATTCTGTCATCTATATCATTTATGGTTCAGTTTGGATTGATTTTCCTTCTCAATATGGTCTTTTTGCTGTTTTGCTTGTCTGGTAATTTCTTATGGGAGGCAGGTATTGTAAAATTTTCTTTGTTGGGTGCTGGATAGATTTGTAATGCTCTGCCTGTTCTTGAGCATTGCTCTAGCAGGGGTCCTCAAACTACAGCCTGCAGGCCACATGCGGCCCACCGAAAACATTTATCCGGCCCGCCGGGTGTTTTTGCCGCAGCTGCCTGTTGCTTAGCAGCCAACTAGTTTTTTTTTAAACTATAGTCCGGCCCTCCAACGATCTGAGGGACAGTGAACTGGCCCCCTGTTTAAAAAGTTTGAGGACCCCTGCATCTAGAGCAGTGGTTCTCAACCTTGGCTGCACATTAGAATCACCTGGG